>NW_023045006.1:122400-238507 GCF_011762505.2 Arvicanthis niloticus | reverse complement strand
AGGACCACTAGACCTTGGCCCAAACCCGTCCACTCTCAGGCCTCCTTTCTTATCCTGTGGACAAGATCTGAGCTGGCAGACACTGGCAGGAGGACCTGCTGTCCAGAATGCGTCCATGCCTGAATGGTAAGTCACTGGCTGCATTCCTGCCTGCACTGTGATTATAGGGTACTGAGAGAGCTTCATGCCCTGATAAAAAGTGAGGCAACCAAAAGAACCAGAGCTTTGTTCTCTGAGCCATTCTATTGTGTCTCTCTCATCTCCCCCACTCCCCTCCTCTATCTCAATAAATAAATAAATAAATAAATAAATAAATAAATAAATAAAAGTAATGGAAGAGATGAAGGGCTCTCAGCACCAGATCACAACACAGACTCCTGGAGTTGGCAGCTTTCCAGTGCCTGCACAGAATTCCCTCCTTTTGCTTTCCTCAGTTCAACCTAATTAAGATAAATTGGAGTGCAGCCCTAGAAACAGAGTTTCCTGCATCCTTATCACCCATCAGAGCCCTCCCTCAGTGCAGTCTGTGAACACTCTCCCTGTCTGATGCTTCCCTCAGAAGAGACCCATCGAAGTGACCACCCCATTGTCCACTTCTGTGGTTGGAGTCTCCTTCCCCAAGCACCCCTCAGGTCATGTCATACTGCCACCCTGGAACCTTCAGAGGGTCCCTGTTGCTTGTTTTCAGGCTCCTCAGTGTAGCACAAGGCTCTTCAGAATTTGTCCTCGGCCTGCCTTTGCCTTGTAGACTTAATGTTTCCAAGTAGCAGCCAAGTCTCTGTTTCCTGCATGGGTCTATAAATTACCTGCCTTTGTGCCTTTAGTCACATGGCCCATTAGCTTGGAAAGCCTTTATCCTGGTGGGATTAGAGCCATTCTGGAGGGATTAGTTGAAGTGCCAACTCTTCCAAAAACTGCATCTTGCCAGGGAACATGCTCCTGCCTCACCTGGCACACAAAAGATTCAGAATTGATGTTGAATTTGCTCACAGACCCTCCTCTGTCACTGTGAGGGCCTGCGGAACGTAAAATAGCAGTATGAGCTGTCTGCCTTGCATGTGGGGAGCCTACCTGAGGCATGGTGGAACAGCTGCTTGCCCTAACCACTGGAGTAGACATCACTTGGGGGGTGGTTCTTCTTGGTTCAGAGTAGGGAATGGGGAATCAAAGTGGCTGGAGGCATGTAACTGGTGTCAGGGGGTTCAGAGGGCTTGTCTTCTCTGAACCTTTTGAGGAACACATCAATCCTCACTGCAGCTCTCCCACTGTAGCTCAGTGGAGGCCTTCAGGCTTGGCATCCTGTTTGGCCTCCTCCCTGGCACTTTCTGCTGGTCCAGGTTAGCCATATAGGGCCTCATTGCAGCCTAAATGAAGTAAGCAAGTGAAGTGCAGAGTTAGGACAAGGGACACCTGTCCTACATCCCAGTGGAAGAGCCAGGGCATCTGGGGTCTCTGCTGATCAGGGAATAACCTTCAGCCTAGCTATCCCCTCTAAGAAAATTAAGATGGTAGCTAAGGGAAACCACCTCCAGGCCTGCCTGCCTTCACTCACTGATGCAGAAAAATGTGCAGACCCCCTGCCACTGCCCCCCCCCCATACATGTAGAGTTCTGTTCTTGGATGTGGAAATGTGGCAGGGAACTGGACAGACACACCTTTGCCCTTCTGAAGGTGGTTCTAGTCGGTTGACATCATAAACAGTTTCTGTAGTAAAAAGACATGTTCCCTTGTGTTTGGGGAATAAGTGGGTTGGAGGAAGCAGAAGGTGGGAGAGTGTGGTGGGGACATCCCAGAGAAGGAGACATCTGAATGACAGTTAAGAGGCAGGCGAATTGGCGGTGTGGAGATCTGAGGAAAGAATACTCAGGTAGACTGAACACCAAGGCTGAATTCAGGCTCTGAGGTAAGAGAACAGAATGGGTTCTGGCCAGAGTGAGGAGGGTGGAAAGGGAGGGATGAAGAGATGGATGGATTTTTGTAAGAACTTCATCTTTTACTCTGGGAGCCGTCGGAAGCTGTAGGTTTTTTTTTTTTTTTTTTTCGGTTTTTCGAGACAGGGTTTCTTTGTGTAGCCCTGGCTGTCCTGGAACTCACTCTGTAGACCAGGCTGGCCTCGAACTCAGAAATCCACCTGCCTCTGCCTCCCAAGTGCTGGGATAAAAGGCGTGTGCTATCAATTATTGATCATTATTGTTTATCAATCAGTATTGATAATAATTGATTACGGTATATTCATTATAGATCGGCATTGATTATTGATCGTTATTCCATCACCGTAATCCCAGCTGTGTCTGCCTCCCAAGTGCTGGGATTAAAGGCGTGTGCCACCACTGCCCAGCAATCTGTAGGGTTTTGCCCAGAGCACGGACTTGGTCTGCCTCATGGGACAGGATGACTGCAGTTGTCTTTCTGGGGTTCATGGTCTCTCTGAGGATGCCCCAGCAGACTGAGAAAGCTCCCTGCCCTGTTTTCCCTGTGCCTTGTTCAGCCTCCATCCATCACTAAGCCACAAATTCTAACCACTGAGACTTTTACTGGGGGTGGTGTGGGGGTGGAGGGCTCTGGATGGGGCTGGGTTTGTTACAGTGTTTTCCTGAAGTCTGCTTAGATGGCCAATTGAGAGCTTCATAGGAGTAAGTAATCAGGGAATTTGCCAGCTGGTGTTAATGGGTTGTTTGCAATTGGCCATGGTGGCCAAGCATTGTGGGTCAGGGCTTTCCCCATGGGCTGGTTGGGAAGCACTTAGTATCTATTGCTCTGTAGACCAGGCTGGCCTCAAACTCAGAAATCTGCCTGCCTCTGCCTCCCGAGTGCTGGGATTAAAGGTGGGTGCCATCAATTATTGATCATTATTGGTTATCAATTAGTATTGATTACCATTTATTGATTATTGATCAGCATTGATTATTGATCATTATTCCATCACTGTCATCCACCTGCCTCTGCCTCCCAAGTGCTGGGATTAAAGGCGTGGGCCACCACTGCCCGGCCAGTTTTATTATTTCTACTTTGCTGGGCCATGGTTTTGGAAGACAGGGCCCATCTTTGCTTTCCTTTGGCAAAGTGTCTGTGCTCATAGTCTGTGAAGTGTGCAAGGAAAAGGGAGATCTGGACAGAGGTGATGAAGGTGGTATTCGGGGCAAGCAGTGTCTGTTATGTTTCCCAGGATAGATGGACCGCATATGTCCCCTGAGGTTGCAGTGGATGTGGAAATTCCATGATTGTCCTAGCTTGGTAATTCTGATGGAGGAGGATTGCTTCCTCTCACCCCAGCTTCTCTCCTTTCCTTTGTTCATCTCTGTGTGTGCAGGATGTGTGTGAAGTACGGCTCCATGCGGAGGCTCACAGAGTCCAGGATGGACATTTGAGCTTTATTATAGTTTCTGGAGATGGCTGAATCTGGAGGTGGCTGTAGATGCATGGTCTGCAGAGGAGGCCAAGATGGTAGGGAGGCATCCATTGAGGTAAAGGCACACCAGGCAGGCAGGGGACAGTACTGTGGGTGTCACAGACATGGATGATGACTCTGCTGTGGGGCAATGGTGCTCAGCACATGGCAGGGTGAGGAGAACTCGGGCAGAGGCAGTAACAGGGAGGGAGCTGGAGGCAGAGAGTGAGTGTGTGCCTGTGCCTTCAGAGTGGCGTGTGCATACAGAACATGCATTCTGGGCACGTGCAGAGGAGGTGTAGCCTACTGGGTCATGGTTGGGCAGATGTCCAATTTGATTGGGCCACAACTGGGATAAATTTCTGTTGACTCAATCTAAAACTTTGGAAAGATTTTCTAGAACGGCTGGAGGTTTCAGGCACTGCTTGACCTGAGGAAAACTCTTTGGAGGTCTTGGGAGGACTGAGTGCTTTCAGGATGAACTTCCAGCTGGAGGCACCTTCACTGACTTGAGCCAGCCTGAAGAGGGAGGAGAGAGAGAACCAGTTCTCAGACATGCAACAGGGAGGCCCATGCTGATGGGCACTGTTAGCCCTCCAGTGGAGATGAAACACACATGGCTCGAGGCCAGCCTGGACTACAGCGTGAGTTCTAGGACAGCCAGGGCTACACAGAGAAACCCTGTCTTGGAAAACTAAAAAAAACACCCAAAAACAAAAAAACCCAAAAACAAACAAACAAACAAACAAAACCCTGATGTTTTGGGCGGCCGAGGCAGGGGGATGACGATGATGGAATAACTATCAATAATCAATGCCAATCAATAATCAATAAATATTAATAATTATCAATACTAATTGATAATCAGCAATTATCAATAACTGATGGCACACGCCTTTTACCCAGCACTTGGAAGGCAGAGGCAGGGGGATGACAGTGACGGAATAAGGATCAATAATCAATGCTGATCAATAATCAATAAATGGTAATCAATACTAATTGATAACCAATAATGATCAATGATTGATGGCACACGCTTTTAATCCCAGCACTCGGGAGGCAGAGGCAGGCGGATTTCTGAGTTCCAGGGCAGCCTGGTCTACAGAGTGAATTCCAGGACAGCCAGGGCTACACAGAGAAACCCTGTCTTGAAAAACAACAACAAAAATCAAACAAATAAAACAATAACAACAAAAAAAACAAAACAGAAGAGAAAGAAACACACATGGCTCCCTTTGATGGTTTCTGAGCAGGGCAGACATCTGGGTACATTTCCATCTTCTGAACTATAGAGCACTGCTAAGTGCTTCTTCTGTTCTGTCTCTTCCGGGAGACTCCAGCACCATCCCTGTAGCCTCCAGGCACAGTAGAGGGAACCAGGGACAAGGGACAGGAGACAGGAGACCCTGAAGTAAGCAGAAGGTTCCAGCTGCAAATGAGTCATGATGGTGTGTATAGCATAGAACTTCGAGGGAGAGAGCCGCTCTGTAGAAGATGCAGCCTACCCTGATTTGTGATGTGAACTAAACGATTAATTCATCCCTTCTAAGAACTATGAGCCCTCCCACTGAGGCAAACCTTATTTGTTTTCCTTATTAGTTTTAGGAACACACACAGCAGACTTTTTTCTTTCTTTCTTTCTTTTTTTTTTTGGTTTTTCGAGACAGGGTTTCTCTGTGTAGCCCGGGCTGTCCTGGAACTCACTATTTAGACCAGGCTGGCTTTGAACTCAGAAATCCACCTGCCTCTGCCTCCGAGTGCTGGGATTAAAGGCATGTGCCATCAATTATTGATCATTATTTGTTATCAATTGGTATTAGTTACCATTTATTGATTATAGATTATTGATCAGCATTGATTATTGATCATTATTCCGTCACTGTCATCCCCCTGCCTCTGCCTTCCAAGTGCTGGGATAAAAGGCGTGTGCCATTAATTATTGATTATTGCTGGTTATCAATTAATGTTGATAATTATTGATTAATATTTATTGATTATTGATCGGCATTGATTATTGATAGTTATTCCATCACCGTCATCCCCCTGCCTCTGCCTCTGCCAAGTGCTGTGATTAAAGGCATGTACCACCACTGCCTGGCAAATCCCTCTGTACCTCACTGCATTCTTCTGCACTTCCCTCTCTCCATCCTTTATTACCACCCTTTGCTGATGACCGGTCCTGTCCAGAGTACCGCCCCAGCCATCTTCCTCCCTGTTTTCCTAATTCAGCGTCCTTTTACCTTGTGACCCCAGCCCTAACCCCAAATCGGGACATGCTACCTCAGGCTCCGTCTTGCGCCTTTTCTGTTAGACTGCCAAGGGCAGCAAGTGTTTAAAATCCAAGAGAGGAGGACACTGGGCTTGGAAAGCTACCCAAACCTACCATTTCCTTTTCCATAAAACAGAGCGGTCACCACACCTATATGGGAGGGTCAGCCTGGTGAATGTAGGGGTTGATGAATTGCATTTTCCCTTATTAGTCTGATAGTGGCTCAGCCCAGGTGTCACAGCAAGACTTCACTGTAGCATTGACAAGCCTGACCAGGGAGAGCAGGGCCATGACACTGGACAGCCTTTTTCTTTTACCTGCCCATTAGCATCTGGCTGTCTGGTCCCAAGCCCTGGAGGTGTATATAAGAAGTCGCCTTCACAGAAATCAGCAGAAATCAGCATTGATCACAGCCAGGGTGCAAAGGGGATGGAGATTTATGCAAATGATCTCTGCAGAGTCAGGGCCACTGGTGGTTCTGCATAAATTAGCTTTTTTGCATAAATTAGCATATTTAAGGAGCACATCTGTAGAGGAACCAGCCTATTAGCAAAAGTTATAAATTTTATTCACAGATTAGCATAAAGTATGAAGTGTATATTCATTTCTAATCAGCCCCAATGATGGAGCAGTCCAGGGGCCACGGGAGACTGGTGTGACCAGTGCAGGTGTGAGCTAGGGAGAAGACATGGGCAAACATTAACAAGGTAGGGGCTAGCATGGGGACCCTTGGGGACACCTCATTCCACCTGAGATATAATGTACCATGTTGTGTTCAGACCCTGTCTGCTCTGACTGGTCTCACCCCTATTGGTTCACTTCACACATAACAAACCTGGGTATCCTGGCCTCCACACTGACAGGAGGAATGGTGGGCAGCCAGGCACGAGCTACCAGGGGAGAGCACCTCTCCTGACTCTAGTCCAGCTGGTGGGTGCCCTCACCAGAAGTAATGCTCTAAGAGAGAAGTTGTAACCCTGCACCCTGGAGGTGAGGCTGAAGAGGACAGGGAGTATTAGCTTTCCTGGTAAGACTGCTTGGTATTTTCACAGGACCCAGCTCTTTGGTTTTTTTTTTGTTTGTTTTGTTTTCTGCAGACAATATCCCAGGACCATTGGTCCCGAAAGGAGAGATGTTAGTGGTGGTTGTTCACACAGAGCTTTGCTGCTGCTGGCCTCTCTTCTTCAAAAGCGACTCAGAAGAGTCAAAACAGATCTTACAGTTATCACCTCTAGGGTGGGGTGGGGCAAGTGAAGGTGAAGTCTCCCTAGTTAGAGTCACTATCCCCCTCTCTGCACAGCCACAGCCATCTGAGTCTGTCAGTGCCTCCAGTAACTTCTTCCCCTAAGTAGATTTTCTGCTGCCCAGAGGGAGGCAGTAGCACTCCTGTGTTTCCTCAAGGACTCCCTCCCCCTTGGAGACCAGGTTGAAGGTTTCAGGGTCGACATCTCTACTCCTAGGAAGGGCGTCATCCATCTAGCTGTCCCTGTGGAGTGCCTTCCAGAGCCTGAGCTCCTTGTTAGATGCTGGGAGCCTGGTAAAAGTTAGCTCCCACACTGATTAATTGCACAAAGGAGAGATTCGGTCTCTGCTCCCCCGCCCCCCCCGCCCCCCCCAGTCTTTTAGTTTTTATCATTTGCCATGACCTGGTGGCCCCATGTCAGCAATGCAGACTCCTGCATAAGCTCAGGGGAGGCTGTCTTCATTGCAGTGTTTTACAAGAGGATCAAAGGCTGTTTTAGATGTTACCTTGGCAGGCTGTTCCCCAGTCTTTTCTCTGACCTTGGCTCTGAGAGGACCCGGGTGTGACCAAAAGCATTGCTACCTTGCTCTACTGCTGGCAAAAGCAGTACCCCACTTGAGCCGCCTGCCCCTTGAAGCCCACCGTCCCACTCAGGAACGCGGAGGCAGGGTTTGCACAGATGCAGGAGTCTCTTGGAGCCGCGCATGTGCAAAAGCGTGGTGTGTGTGTGTGTGTGTGTGTTTGTGTGTGTAAAGGTACCTCTTAAGACCATGTGCCCCAGGCTAGCCAGGCCTGATATTCATAGGGGGGCGGAGGCCAGCCTGGTAGTGGCTGCTGTTTCCTTTTCTTCCAGCCTTTTCCCCTAGCCCTATCTTCTGGTTTTCTTGGGTTCTTGGTGTCTCCAGTTCTCTTCATCTGCTCGCTGCCCTTGCTGGGGCAAGAGACCAGTGCTTTCCCATTGAGGTATTAGTTCATTCCCAGCCACTGAGCCTGCGACATTTAGCAGGGTCTGGCATGCTACTTTAGGCCCACAAGCAGACCGCAAATGCTAGTAAAGATATTGTGTCATTGGGGAAGGGAGTAGCTCCCCTACTGGAACCGGACAAACCTTGACCCCATTAGTCAGATGCAAAGCAGGGGGTGGGGCCCAGAGACTGTTAAGAATCAGGGCTAGGATTTAGCAGGGCGAGCCCAGCGGTTGCAGCTGCAGCTTTTTGCCCGTGGCCCACCCAGGCAGCCCAGAGCCCGCAGAGGCTCCTCAAAGTCGCAGAGCAAGGGAGCCTTGTGCACACAAGGTGGTGGGGCCCGGGCTGGAAGAGGCGTGGCTGCGGAGCCAGAATCCCAGTGCCCTTTTGCATCCAGTGCTGCATCTGGCCAGTGGTGCAGCCACCCGAGAAAGAGCAGTCAAAATGCAGTCTCTCCAAAGAAGCCTAGCTATGTAGGCGAGCCCGCTCCCCACGAGTGTTTATAGCGGTGCCACAGAGCCCTCCAGGGCCAGCGGGCTAAGTCTGGGAGCGGGGCATTGTCCCAGAGGGAGTGAACCCCCAGAGTTGGTTGCTCCGCTAGTGCTCTGGGGTGCAGAGAGAGGGCGTGTGAAGCTCCAAAGCCCGCTTGCTCAGAACCCGTGCCCGTTTGGGGTGCCCCCTTCGTTCCACACTTGGAGCAATGTACCCCTCGTGCCCCCATGGATTGAGGCGAGCTTAGAGAGGTTGAGTAGAGAATTCTTTGATCTACCAGAGTCCGTCTTTGGACAGCAAGGGTTTGGACTTTGCCAAGTCGTCCACCTCTGGCCATCTGTTGGCCAGGGCTTCATTGCTGGCACCTTCTAAGGTGCTGGTTCGCTGATCAGATCCGCACGGAGGCCAGCATTAAGAATGACAAGTACTCAGGGCAGTAGTGGCACAGGCCTTTAATCCCAGCACTTGGGAGGCAGAGGCAGGGGATTTCTGAGCTCGAGGCCAGCCTGGTCTAACTAGTGAGTTCCAGGACAGCCAAGGGCTACACAGAGAAACCCTGGCTTGAAAAACTAAAAACAAAACAAAACAAAAAGACTGAGAAGTACAATGCACCCAAAGGCAGCAAGTATGTGGGTTTTACCTGGACCTGTCTTTTGTGTTCCTCCTAAAATTTACCAAGTGCGGCCTGGCCAGGGGCTATCTCAGCTGCTTGAAGCACTCGATGTTCGTATTCAATGTGATATTCTGGGTGAGTCCTTACCATTGAGTCTTCTGTTGCTTCTTCTCCTTGCTTTACACATTAAGAATGTCCTCTACTTCTGCCTTGCACTATTTTACACTTCTCTGACCAAAGGTAAGTGCTTTTAAAAATTGCAGCACCCTCCCAAACCCTGCAGCTTTCTGTTCCCCTTTCCCTCTTGTTTATGGCTGAATGGAGGCTTCAACTTGTCAGTCTTCCTGGAGAGACATGCTCTCCTAGAAAGATGGCAATGTTTGCCACTGCCTCCTTCTCCTAAGGAAAGGTACACTGAAGTTCCTGCACCAGGAAACCTGCATCCATGGGTGTGAGTCAGACCGAGCAGCTGTGCCCCTGTGTTGGTCCAGGACAGTGAGGATGGATTCTGAGTTTCTTCTATTGCTTCTGAAAGCAGGCACAGTCTGTAGCATGGTGGGCGTGGGAAAGGGGTGTGGAGGTCACAGTTTCCTGCTCACTTAGGTGGCTCCCAGGAAGAGGAGGAAGCAAGGATACAGGATGGGGGTGGGCAGGCTGCTGCTTTTGAGGGATTGCTGTGGACTGGGCAGCCAGCAGTCTGGCAACACTTTTCCAGGCTCCAGGAGGCTCCAGGATGAGAAAAAGACAAAGGGAGATGAATTTTTCTAGAGAAAGTATCAATGGATGGGCTGGCTTGGAAATACCCTGTTTTATGTGTGATGCTGGTGACTGCATACACAAGTACTTCCTAGTTACACAAACTGGATGAAAACGTAATTCATATCTGCTTCTTTCGTCCTCACTGCTGCCTCCCCCTGTCTCTCTTCACCAAACCTCAGACTATCCAGCACAGATGTTTAGCTCATCCCCAGGCTCCATCCTGCCACTGTCTTGAGGCTGTCACCTGCCAAGCCTGGTCCAGAAGGAGCCTGGGGACAGGAGAAAGACGGCCTCAGGGAGCCTGCATGGCAGTTGTATGCATCTGTAGAGTGAAAAATTATAAAGGCCATCTTATGAAATATGTGTAAATTTTTCACCTTAGACCTTGGGCAGAAAAGCACCTGCCAGCAGGTTTGGGTCCATCTAATTAGTTACAGAGGAGGGGGGAGTTACAGTACAAAGGCCTGTTAAGAACATCCCAGAAACTGACTGGCCAAGGGAAGAACTACACCCTGCCCCATGGTACGGCCTACTAGTGTTCAAAAAAGGTAAAACAACCAATCCTGTGCACCTGCGCGAAAGTTCGATTTTTCCCTACCCCGCCTATATATAAGCGCTATGCCCCTGAGCCTCGAGGTCCGTCCCTCTATCCCCTATGTGAGATATGGGGATATGGGCTGGCCCAGAGCTCTGATTTAATAAACCACCTCATGTGCTTTACAGCAAGATGGTCTCTCGTGTGTCCTTTGGGTGCGTGCTATCCTGTGACTTAAGTGGACCCCTTTCTGGGGAGTCCCGGACCTTTCACATCTCCTGTGGAGTGATCAGGATTTTAAAAGAAACTTTTGGATGTGTGTGTGTGTGTGTGTGTAGAGGAAAAGGAAACTCTAGGCTTTGAAGGAAGAAGTGTGAGTCTCATCTGCCTTCTGTTCTTTGCTAGAGTCTTGTGTGGCCTTGGGTGACTCATGTGCCCCTTAAGATTGTGGCTTCTTCTCCAGTCCAGGCTGTTAGGATGGATGGTCTTCGTTATGGTCCTTACTGTCTTAGCTCTGTGCTACCCTGGGGGTCAAGGAGACACCTGAGTGCATTTTTTTTTTTCTGTGAGACTGGTCTGAGATGAGGTGGGTATTTCCATAGTTGGGAGTGGAATAGTTAAGGGGGCCAGGGAGAGCGGCACTGTAATGATTAGTGTTACAGGTCACATGGTTGGTGTTTTAGGAAAGTTGGGTCAGGTATTCTGATTCACTTTCTGGTGACTAGAACCATTGGGATGTTAAGAATTACTCTGTAACCGTCTTGTGGGACGAGGCCTTATGTTCTTTCCATTCCTTTGCCAGGATCTGTGTCCACCAAGTGCTTCTGTGTGTTTCCCTGGTGTCTCGGTCTACATGAGTGCTGTCATGTTTGTTGTTCCCTCCAACCTTTTCTTTCCTGTTTCAGAGTTTCATCCTACCGTTTTGGTTTGCCCACTGCACACATATTAATTATATGAAGACTCTGTGGGCATAGATATTTAGTGCCTTCTGACCTGTGACTGTCACTCAGCAGCCTGGGCTCCTGGCCAGTTTCATTTCGCCACCTGCTGGCCATAGGTGGTATAACAGCCTGTGATGCCTTCAGAATGATTCTAGCTTGGTTTGGAGCAGGGGGGACACTTTGTAGGCCATGGTCTGTGTCATGCACAGAGCATGGATCTGGAATATGTTTACAATAAACCAAATACGTTTATCTTTTCTACAAGCATGGCAGCAGTTTGTTGGTGCACCCGCCCTTTCTAGTGTGAGGTTAGAAGTTAGAGATCTTAGAACCTGCTCCTAATTAGAACTCTTCCCTGGAAGAGAAGAGAATTTTACTACCCCACTACCTGTTCTAATTACTTAGTATTTTCAGAATTCCTATGACAAACCACAAACTAGAGCAAATCAAGTTTTAAAGACACATTTCTTAAATGTCACTACCACATGATATGCTGAAGGCGGGTGTGGATCTTAGGAAGAATGGGGATTCTAGCAGAAGGGGATGGTTCCCTGTGTACTTGCCAGTGCTTTCTAAGAATTGGACAAATGAGGGGATGGTGGGTGGGTCCTCATGCTGTACTCAGGTGAGCACCTCCTCTAGGCAGGTGACCCTCAGCTTGATGTAAGGTAGAGCAGGTAAAAGTGCTGAAGGAGTGGAGACAGCATGGTAGGAAGGGCTTAGCCCAGATTCAAACCTTCCTCACTGGAACCAAAGGAGCAGACACATGTCAGTGGGGGAAGGGAGGACCAGCACAGGGGGAGTAAGGGGGAAGGGAGCAGGGCTCTAAAGCCAGATTACTCACCACAACAGCTTGTACCCAAGTTACACAGCAAGACCTGTTGTGGTGGCCTCCATCACACACACATACACACGCACAAGCACACACAAGAGACACAATGAAGAGTTTATCACCATCTTCCCCTTGCCTGGATCCCAGTCTCCCCTGCTCACCTAGCTCCTATCAAAATCCAAGGGCAACTTACTTAGCTTTGATATCTCTGTAGCTGATCTCTACTCAGCAATAACCAGCAGGCATGAGATGCTACAGTGGCCTCACCTAGCGTCTCGGATACCAGGACACACACATCTTTTTACCTGTTAACTACCCATTCTTTCCCTGTTGTGAATCAGGTCTACTTTTCTATTGATTTGGGTTTTTTTCGTTTTTTGTTTGGGGGGGGGTTTCATTACTTTTTAGCTTTATGTTTGGGTACTAAATTTGTCAGCAGCTGAGTGCACCACCAACACTGTCTAACTTCCAGTTTTAAATCTTGTTTGTTTGTGGAATCTTTAGATACACAGAAAGACAAAATTGCTGTTTTTTTTTTTTTTTTTTTTTTTTTTTTTTTTTTTTTAAATTGGACTTTCTCTGTTATTTCATGGTGCCCTCACATCCTAATAAATCTACGCTGTCTGCTATCACATGGGAACTCAGGAACTGCTGACTTAAGTGAGGAGGAGCTTTTATGTTTCTCAAAGTTTTTATTCATGTATTTAAGACCTGAATACATGTGGATTATTATTCATGTTTGACACAGGACAGAACTCTGATTTTTACGTCCTGTGTGTTCTAGATTCATTGATTAGATATCTTCCTTCTACAGATACATGATACTACCTAGGTTTTCATATGTGCCTGGGTCTTTTTTTTGTGTGTTACTATAACTTTCTAAGTCTCCATTGCAAGGCAAGTCTCTAGTTTTTCAAGAGAGTTTGGTCCTTCTTGGCCGCTTGTTCTTCTGTATAAATGCTGACGTCAGTTTAAATAGTTCTTACCTGAAATCAGTCAGTACCCTTTCCTTGGCATTTTAATTAGCTGTTCTTTAACTGAGTGTGTTTATCAACTCCAGAGGATTTCATCTCTGTATGTATTTGTGAATGTGAATTTTGTAAATTGTATTCAAGTCTTTCAATCCATTAATAGTTCATATTCCTTTACACACTAAATCATCTTTAATGTCAGGGGTTGTTTGGTGATATTTGAAGGTCTTACCCACCATTTCTTAAGCAAAGTCTTCTGAACTTTTCTCCACTTTGCCTAATCCCCAGGGCTTGCCTACTGTACCTGTACTGAGTACATATGGAAGTCAGAAGAACCTATAGCTACCCCTTGGCATGTTATGGTGATGGAGGGCATTACCATGCCACTTGATTTGGTTTCATGTGGGTCGCTGCCTGGTCGACTTACCTGCTCCAGTACCTAATGGGAATATCCAGGGCTATCTCATATAGCCCCTGAGGAGATAAGGGCCTGAGGAGGAGGGATTTTTTCCTTGGGTCACTAAGTTTGCAGTGGTGGAGCTGAGACAGGAACTCAGTCTGTTGAACCTCAAAAGCCCACATTCTTTCTTTGACTTTGGAGGCTCATCCTGATATAACTCTCCTCCCCAATCAGCTTCTAGTTGTGCTTATCTTGGGTCTGTGCTGGACAATGGGTGATCCTGTAATGACAGGGGCAGTTTGTACACATGTGGTATGATTCAGTTGACAGGTTGTTTTCTCCTTCTCCCAACCCCATTTCCAGAAAGTGGGATAAAAAATTGCCACATGTGGTCTTTAGGGACTTTTGTAGTTGTCAGTTGTATGCAGTAGAAAATATAAAATATAAAATGCAAAATATAAAATAAAATGTAAATTTAAAATGAAATATAGAACGTAAAATAAAATTAAAATAAAAGAAATAAAAATACGATAAAACAAAATATACAAAATGTAAAATATAAAATAAAATATAAATATGAAAATGACTATGTCTACATTCTGAGAACATTCTCGGTATAAAGATTTGCAAAAAAAGTACTGCTTTCCTGTCTTCCCACGGCACAACTGCATGTCAGTTATCTCAGGACAGCAGGATTTACTATCAGAGCTGTTCAGTTTTTGCTTTTGTGTTTTTGGTTATGACCCCTGCCCCCACTGCTAACATTTACCTACTTGTCTTTTCAAGAGCTTAGGTTTGTCTTACAACTTTATTTTTCTCGCTCATAGCAGTTCAGTGCATGTGTGTTGGTTCATAGCTGGACAGTGGGCTACACAGTAGTGGTAGGCACAGGACATGGTCTGCTATGAGTCACACCCTTTAAGTAGCCATTTGGAGTCATTGGAGGAGAGATTCCTTCTGGGGGAAGGTCACCTCTGGCCTCAAACTGGCATAACCCTTTAGCCAACAGGATCCTCTCAGACATTCTCTTTGGGTCTCATCCTCCAGAGTTGCCTGCATATTCTCTCCAGCCACACGCACTTTTGGGTTCTAGAAAGGACCACTGCCTCCACTACTTCATTTCCAGAGCTATTGACTCTGCTAGGCAGGCTGTTGGACTGACTTTTACAGCAGGGAGCTGTAACTGTTGTTTATTGTCTTGTCTTTTCTTGGTTGTAGGATCAGTACATGGCTGCCAAGATCCAGATGCTGGAGGAGCAGATCTGCTACACAGGAGGATGGGACACTGTCTGAAATATTTAGTGGAACACAGAGGTTGAGTACATTTTACTTTTTTGGTGCCCAATTTTATTGTGAACTTTTTAGGATTAAGAAAAAAAATGTTTTAATCCTCAATTATTTATAATCTGTATTATTTACTTTTCTGTTGCTGTAAAAAATACTATGACCAAGGTAATTTATGGAAGAGATTATTTTGGCTTGTGCTTCCAGAAGGGTGAGACCATCATGGCAGGGAGCTGAGAGATCACATGTTAAACTCCAAACATGAACAGAGAGAATGAACTGGAACTGAGGCTAGTCTACATACTATCCTCAGAGTCTGCCTCTAGTGAGGTGTAGCCTGTTAAGTCACCACCAGGGTTCAGATATTTGAGCCTATGGTAGACATTCTCATTCAAACCACTACATTCCACTTCTAGGCCCCAAAGGCTCAGAGGCCATTGTGATAATGAAAAGTATATTTAATCCTACTTCAGAAGCCCCCATAGTCTTCCACAGTCTCAATAAAACCCTGTGAGTTTAAATAGTGAATTAATTTCAGCATACAATGGCACAGATACACATGACTATTCCTAAAAGGAGGAATGGGTGCATAGTCAGAAAATGCTGGCCCCAACAAGACTAATAATGCAGCATGTAATCACTGAATCCCCAGCTCAGCAATTCCCAGCTGTGGGACATGACCCATCTGAAACCAGATATTTACATGATAATTCATGACAGTAGCAAAATGATGGTCATGAAGTAGCAATGAAAATAATTTTATAGTTGGGGGTCACCACAACACAAGGAACTGTATTAAAGTGATACAGCATTAGGAAGGTTGAAACCCAGTTCTCGAGCTTAATATCTGATATCTGAGGGCTTAGATGGCTCCATGCCTCCATCTTTTCTGCCTGCAGAATATATTACTTTTTTTTGTATGTTTTATTTTTTATTTTTTTATTTTTCAAAACAGGGTTTTTCTGTGTAGTGCTGGCTGTCCTGGACCACACTCTGTAGACCAGGCTGGAATCGACCTCAGAAATCCAGCTGCCTCTGCCTCCCGAGTGCTGAGAATAGAGGCATGCATGACCACTGACCGGCTTTTTTTTTTTTCCAGAATATATCTCTTATAGGCTGGTTCCACTTCGTGTAAGCCAGTTTTCCTGGCAGATGTCTCACAGCTTTGGCGTCTCCAACATCTTGGAGTCCATAGAGCAACCCAGGTTTCACTTCATCTCTCAGAATCTTCATGAAGGGACTCAGGATTAGGGTTTGCCCTGAGGTCCTTTGTGGTGCATGCTTGTGATTTTCCTAAGAAAGGATCTGATGTTTTCTTTTGCTTGAGAAAGGGTACATATACAGCAGAAAACCTTTGGTTTTGATAAAGAAGTCTGGAAAGAGCCATATTGTCAGTCTGGAAAGGGTATCTCTAAGGAGTAGGCCCTTAACAGGACTGACTCCATATTTGTTTTATTTTGTCTTTTGTTTTTTTGGGGTTTTTTTTTGTTTGTTCGTTTTTAAATTTATTTGTTTTTGTTTTTCAAGACAGGGTTTCTCTGTGTAGCCCTGGCTGTCCTGGAACTCACTCTGTAGACCAGGCTGGCCTTGAACTCAGAAATCCGCCTGCCTCTGCCTCCCAAGTGCTGTTATTAAAAGTGTGTGCCATCAATTATTGATCATTATTGGTTATCAATTAGTATTGATAATTGTTGATTACCATTTATTGATTATTGATTCGTATTGATTATTGATTGTAAATCTATCACCCTTATCCCCCTGCCTCTGCCTCCCAAGTGCTGGGATTAAAGGCATGCACCAACACCATCGGGCACTATTTTAATTTTTATTATTTGGTCTTATTCTTTGTTGTCTTTGTTTTTCTCTTGTGTTTGGTTTAGGACTTAGTGGTCCTTTCTGTGGTCCTTTCCAATTCTTTTATTAGTAGGGAGGGGCTGACTGCACAAAGCCCCTTGGCTTTTGTGGTTGTGAGCCCTCTGATCTGTTGTCTGGGCTGTAGCCTGCAGTGTATTGACCTCAGGCAGCCTGCAGTGTAATCATTTGTGAGAACTGGTTTGGCTGTCCTGTGCCCTCTTTAGAAGTGTGTGAAGGTTGGGGGGAGGGAGAATATAGGAAATCAGAAAGGGTGCACAAAAAGGTTGACTTATGGCCCAGATGCCTAGATCAGTTTCTTGTGTCTGTGAGAAAGCTTTGGAAAGATAGTTGCTGTGTTTTCAGATGCTGATCTCTAGTTGTGAAGGCTGCTTCTCTGGAAGCCTTGACTTTGGGTCCCTGTTTTTTCTTTCAGGGAACCCCAACTATGTTGTGACATTGGCGCCACCTTGTGTCCCAGCTCAGTGTTGGGATGACACCTCTGGATGCCTAGGTTTGCTTGGAGCTTGGAGAGGGAGCCTCTCAGTCAGCTCTCTGTAGAATTCTTAGACTCATTGCATGCTTAATTTCCACCCTGATGCAGCTTTAGAGTGAAGCCCTCGTTGTTTATTTTGTGGGGAATGAGGGGCGGATTTTCATCTCAGCATAGTTCGGTTCTAAGCTGGACATAAGGTGCACCAATTTGTTGCTAATATTTCCAACCCTAATAGCCCATATATATAAATGACACACAATCCAAATATTTTAATTATAAGTCATATGTCAAGATTGGGCAAATCTAATACAATACTAACTTATTTCCCAAAGATAAGACTCCTTATTAATTGTGGTTTCTCCCGGCCACATGGTTCTGGTTCATAGTGGCTTCCTCCTCTCTTCTTCCTTCTCTCTTTTTCTTCCTCTACCTGCCACCTCCTTTTGAGCCTCCAGTCCCACCTTTCCCCGCAACTATCCAATCACAGGCTCTGTTACTTTTATTGACCAATAAAAATAGAGAACATTCACATGGCATCACCTAAGTACATGATGGTCTCCTTGTGGGGTCTGACTTTTTAGTACAAATCCAAATAATGATAATTATTTAAATGTGTGGTTTACTATATTTCTAACACAGCTGTTTTCCACATGTGTATTTCTAGTCTGCTGTAGCAGCATAGAACATGTATTGTTAATGGTGTATATTCTTGCCAGTAATACATGCATTTTTTTGTTAGATATGCTACTATTGATTATCTAAAGGGTCATCATGGCTTTACACAGGAAAGCTAATTGTCAGAATTTTGTTTTGCTTTTTGAGTCAGGGTTTTCTGTATAGCTCTCACTGTCCTGGAACTCACTTTGTACATGAGGCTGCCCTGGAACTCACAGAAATCTGCCTGCCGTCTGTCTCTGAGTGCTGGGGTTTAAGTCCTGCACCTGGCTTGATTCTTTTTTTTTTTTAATACTTACGTCATTTTGTTAATTTTTGAAAGTTTGGTGAGGGCTAGTATAATTTGCACTTTAAATATATGTAAGTGGATCTTCACTTCCTGCTCTATCCATTATCTTATCAGGCAGGCTTCCTCTGATTTGGGACTAAATAGGCTTTCTTTAATTTTTTTCCAGTTTGTGTTCTTCTTTCACTGGCCTTTTATGAGAGTTGGATGCACTCACAATTAGCTGTCATAGTGCATGAACGATTCAGCCAGAGCCTGAGACAAGTAGAAATGAGTGGGGATTTTTTAAAATTGTTTTTGCATCTATCCTCTATGATTTTTCTATGTAGTCAGACCATCATTACCAAGAAGTCAAGTTGGCTCTAGGGTGAGGACCTTAAGACAACATCTGGTAAGGCTGTAGTCTGACCCTTAGTCTGCAGTGGGAAATATAATTAGAGTAACACTGTAGTTAGACATTTGAAAGAATGAATAACTGGTGTAGTCCAGTTTTGGGTATTGTTACTCATATATCTTTATGAAGAAATGAAATATTTTTATTAATGTTACTTGAGCAGATTTTGTACTTATTAATGCTACAATAAATAAATAAATAAATAAATAAATAAATAAATAAACAGAAAGCATAGCCAGGATTTGAATTTAGTATAGCATTGTCATAAGTCCTGCATTTGTAAGCCTGTGACCATATATTTGCCTTTGAATATGTGTAGCATCTAAATACACATTTTTGTGTTACTTGTTCAAGTGTTGTCATTTTTCCCATAAAAATTTTTACTGAGTTAATCCTGCATACTTGATTCTTATGTCATATCATCTGGAATAGTAGTAAGCCAGTGTTGCGTCCCAAGCTGCCCCAAGCTTGAGGGCCAAAATGTCTCGGACTGCTCTGTCAATGTTTGAACTGGCTCTGCCAAAAGCCTTGGGGGCTAAATGTTAGAGCCTTCACTGCCCCGAGCTGCTCTGATCTGCGGGTCAGGGTTCAGCAAGGGAGAGAGTGAGGACCAACTGGAAGAATGGAGACCAGACAGAGTGTGACTCAATCTTGTTTATTCTTCAGTCTCTCTTCCTAGTCCAAGTCCCAAGTCTTGAGTTCCTAGTCCCTAGTTCCTAGTACCTCCAAGTTCCAAGCTTCTTTCAAGTGCTAAGTGCCTAATGTCTAATGCCTAATTCTCTGTTCTTCCTCCAAGTGCCAAGTACCTAATAACTAATAATTCTTCTTCCAAGTTCTCTAGTCCAAGTGTCTCCTTCCTCAATGCCTAATTCCTACTCTGCCTAATTCCTACCCATAATAGTACTCATAATTGTACTCCAAGTTGTACTCTCCTAATTCCTACTCTTAACAATAATTTCTTCTGTCTGCCTCTCACCTTTTATATGTCTCACATCTAAGCCACGCCTCTAAGTCATACCTTTAAGCCATGCCCTTAGGTCTGGTCTCTAAATCTGATTTCTATGTCATGCCCTTAAGTCACACACCTTCAATCTCACACACCCAAGGGAAGATCCTGGGTATCTAAACCAAGATGTTATCAGAGTGTGCTCAGCTGTTGTAGGCTGATGTAATCAAGCCTCTTGTCAGGGTATATGGCTCAAGATGGCTGCAAGGATGATAGTCACCTTCTGTCTGCTCCCCACAAGCCAGCTGGTTTGTGGCTGAATACAGGACTTCAATCCTATATGTGGTGGTATAGGGTTTAATGTGTTAGAAAACGGCTTCTATATAAAGCAAATGTAAAACCAGGAGCAGATGCTCTGGAAAAACATATTGTTCATTTTATGAAAAACATATGTTATTCACATAGTAAATAAATGACAACTCCTATGTTAGAGATGATAGGTTCTAGTTAATCTTGTAGAGAAAATTACAGAACACCAGTGGATATGCCTTTGTGTGCTTGTAATTTCAGTGCTTGATAAATGTCAGTAGAAGGCCATGGAAGTAGTAGAAAATTTAGATCCTATTTTGAAAATAGATGAAAAACAAGAAAACAAAGAAAATGTTCATGTTTTTAGTTTGGACAAGAATTATCCTTTCCTCAAACAAATATAATGTTTATGGTTTAGCTTTCTAGTACTTAAGAGGGAAACAGTAAGTAACAGAGAATTTGTATTTTAAGCTTTCAAGTTGTATGCATTAACTTAAATTCTTTTATTCTTTAGAAATCACATAATTAAGAAAATAAAGAGAAAGAAAATAAAGGGACAGAAAATAAAGGGAAAGCAAATGGGGTGAGCATCTGAACTGTTTTACCTTATATGTGTAAAAACTCTTGAGGTTCATCATAGTATATACAATATTTACCTACTATGTATATCTATGTGTGTGCATGGATGGATGTAGTGTATAGGTGAGATTATCTAGTTACACTGGTGTAGTTTCTGGATAGGAGGAATAGGAAACCACAATTTCTAAAAAGGATTAGTAAGTTATTGTTTAATCAAATGGCTGGCAGAAAGTTGAAATTTCTGTAACATATTAGTTTTAAGTTCTATAGAACCTTCTTGTCTGTTCACTGGTGTTTTTTTTTTTATTACAGTGAGCTGCACAGCTCTCCTAAGGCAAGGGGGATGGAGTGCATCTCCCTCACTACTTTTATCCTCGCCAACCCCAGGGACTGTGTGTTACAAGATAACAGGATGGTTTACATTTATTAAAACAGGACAGTTTGAGTTTATTGTAACGTGTTTTTATCTTAACTATTGTTGAAGAGTAAAAAAAAAAAGACTTTTACTAGTTTTTGTACTAAATATAGAAAAAATTGCAGTTCATATAGGTGTTTGAAACTTAAAACTTTGCACCTGAAAATAATAGAAATCATATTTCTTTAATAAAGTTTAAGGAAAATAAATTTTAACATAATAATTAAATCTTATTTTAAGAGAAATACAATAAAAGAAAAAAATGGAAAAAAAAATAAAAAAAAAACAAAAAAAAAGAAAAAAGAAAGAAAAAAACAAAACAAAAAACAAACAAACAAACAAAAAATCTTATTTTAATTCGGATACACCAGATTCATCAGTAAGGGAGAATTCAGGTTCTACACAAAAATATTGAATTGAGTCTTTCAAAAGCTGAAATTGATTCTTGTAGTTATGAAGGCAGGTATGCAGAAGCTAAGTGAGTTCTAGTGCTTAATGGATAGTCAGTTCTTATATATTTATAGAAAGATTAAGTGTTGCAAGTCAACTCTATGTTTTCCACATATTAATTACATATTATGAAAGGAAATAATGTTCGCCTGAATTCTTCATTTTTACTACTATGTAAATAATTTTAAATATTTTAAAATTTAAATATTTTTAATTTAAAAAAATTTAAATAACATAATGGTGTCTCCAGTAAAAACCAAAAAACCAAAAAACAAACAAACAACAACAAAAAAATAGGCATTGTCATGTTTTTTTCTTTCAGGTATAAAAAGGTAAGAAATTAAAAGCTATATTTTCTTTCTTTTTGTATATTAATGGCATTGCTGGGAGCCTTATGTGTTCAGTCTTTCTTTTACAACTAAGAAAGAAATTTTCCTCACAACTGTCCATGACTGCAGTTGCAGTTCTGGGTGGTCCATCTCTTCATGAACACAAGGCACATCTGTGGTGCACAGACAAAAAATTAAGCTGAAACTCAATTTTCTTTCTTCTAAATTATTAGTAAACTATACTTTACCATTGCTGATGACTGGCATTGGCAATTATGTGTTGGGTAAACTGAGGCAGGCATCCATTGTGGGTCAGTGCTTAGAGCTACTGGGGTTGCATCCAGATACCCACGGGACTGCTGCCAAAAACAGCCAGTGATTAGAGATGTTACTCAACAGACATTTTTCCTGAGAGACAATAAAGCTTAAATTACTGGGACTCTCTCTCTCTCTCTCTCTCTCTCTCTCTCTCTCTCTCTCTCTCCACATTCTATGATCAGAAAGATAAGACAAAAGTGCCCATTCTTTGCACTACTGCTAACTATAGTGAATGAAGCCTGAACTAGGCATTAAAAAGGGATGAAAATAAGGAAAGTCAAAGTTTCCCTGTTTACAAATGTTGTAAGTGAAAGAACTTAATGACTTTACCAAAATAACTCTCATAACCTGGGAAACAGAGGGATAGAAAATAAACACATGAATTCAGCAGCCTTCGATTAGCTCCAGTAACAGATACACTGAACAAGAAGTCAGGATTCCAGTCAGTCTCATTCATAAAAACCTTGAACAATAAAGACTAGGAATAAACATAACCAAGAAAATGAAGGACCTACCCAATGAAAACTTTAAAACACTAAAGAAAGACACTGAGATCAGTAGAAAATAAATATGTTCTTATATTGACTGTACTGCTAACTAACAGCATTTTTCTTCTCAAATTCTTTCAATTTATGATGTTCCTAAAATGTGTGGCATAGTTTCTTTTGTCATTTTTTTAATAAATCAATTAACAGCTTCTTAGGTAGGCATTGCTTTGAGGTTCTCTAAAATGAGAGATTCTTGTCTCTTCATGCTGTCATTCAAAAATAAAAAAACCTGTACAATGAAGATTTTAAAACACTGAAGGAAGACATTGAGGAAGCACTAGAAAATTAAAAGATCTCCCTTCTTGGATTGGGAGATTCAGTCTTTTAAAAATGACCATCCATCCTAATTTTTCTGTAAAAGGGACCTCACACTCAACCCCACGCTCACTGTGGATCTGAGCTACAGCAAATTCCATCACTTGTTACTACTCAGGTCACATGCAGGAGCTTAGGCATCCAGAGGTGCAGTTGTTTTATTTCACCCCACTGTTTATTAAATCAGACACATAGATTGATATGCCTTAAGTAAACTTTCACCTTAATAATGAGATAAAATGGATTCTGACTAATTTCAAGAATCCATGAACCAAAACATTTCAAAAGCAATGTGGCATTTTAAGAGTGAGTAAACTTTGGATTCAGTCTTCAATTCTGCTTATTTTAGCAATATATCCTTATAATCTTTGTAGGAATTATGTAACATTACTAAGGCTTAGATTTCTCATTCCTAAATATTCACTATTAACATAATACCTGAGTTCTTAAAATCAGCAAATTGGAAAGGTGTAGGATAGTCTGAAGAGAGTGAACAAATAAAATGTCAATAGTCTTGTTAACAGCCAAAAATGATGGGATTTGCCTTAACTCTCGCATGATGGAGGCAGAAGTATGAGGATTGCTATGAATTGGAGACCCTCCTGGTCTATGTGAGAGTGTAGCTTTAGAAAGGAATTACAGTGAGGACAGAATATGCTTGATGTCAGCAAACAGTGATGTTTGTGGAGCACTTTGGAAACTCAGCACTCACAGTTTCTTGAGGTTTTGTTGGAGTCATCTCCTGTAGTACCCTGAAAGGCTGCTGTGCCCTGGCTGAGACTTTCCATGTGCAAAGGAACATTCTGCAAAGTAACAATCTGCAGTTTTTCTAAGAACAAAACATCCTGTTGAAGGATGATGCCCCAGAAAGGGAAAGTACACTTGACATCTTATTGCCCCCAGTCAAGTTCCTGTTTTTTCCTGAGTTTGTGGTTTTCCTTCCCTGGCTGGGTGTATATATTGAACCTGCTCAGTAAAGGCATTGGCATTCTCTCATAATGGATGACCCAAATCTGAGGTTTTTTTTTTTAATCCCCCAGGCCTATGCCTGAGCTTGGTACCGCAGGCAGCTCCTGAGCTGTCAATCTACACAGTTCTGTCTGATAGATGACAATTTCAGACTTTCCCAAGAAAGCAGGCAATATAGATAATGTCTGTTGCTTAAATGCACACTTTAAATATAGTGAAACACTTGTCACTTCCAATCTTAAAACTATGGGAATACTCTGAACATCAAAAGTAAAGCTTTCATCGCACATTCAGACCTAGTAATCTTATTCCCCAGAACAGTACAGTTGCCAAAAGTTCAGAGATCTATAAATCTATGAGCTGGTGCTGTCCTCCCCTCCTCAGATCCCCAGGCCTTTCCCACACTCACCTTCTATCTCTGTGTAGTTACTATATTGTAGTGTATACGTCATATACAAAAATATCCACATTTGATAATGATGCAACTGTTGTAAGTCTGACTTCATGGACTGTGAAGAAGCCATAGAGGCTGTGGGCTTAGAAAATGACAGGGTTCCAGCTGGGTATAGACTCGCACAATCACATAGAAACTACCAGGACCCCCTGTAGAACATTTCCTCCAAAACAAATTTGAACTGTAAAAACACTAACATTAATATTTTAATGGGTATTAAGGGAGAGAGTGAACATAGAGTTTTTAAAAAAGGACAGTTTGGCCTCACATAGACTTGGTGCAGGCTTAGAGAAATTGCCAAGTAAAGTTACATAGGAAATCATTTAAATGATACTGTAATACTTTGCCTGTTGTACCAAAGAACTACAATAGTGTGTTTATAGCAGAGATTTCTCTTTTCTTGTCATCTTGTTTGTAGTTTATTGAATGCTTTGCTTCCAGCCCTAAAAACAACAACCAAAAAAAAAAAAAAACAGAAGTAAAAAAACAAAAACAAAACAGTATTGGAGAATGATAGAAACTGGCCTGTCAAATGCTGCTTTTGATTCTGACTTCAAAGATATTGAAAGTTTAGTAGAGAGAAAAAAGGTGGTGGCTTGGGCTGACCAAACTACCAAACATTCAAACCAAAGTGATCTTCCAGGGATTTCTCTTCCTGTGACCTTCCCAGAGCTTGGACCAATTCAGTCTATTCCTTGTTGTAAGTACTTTTATTTTATTCCATAAATGGAAGCTTATTTCTAAGATTTCTTTATATTTATTTTTTATTTTTTTATATTTATATTTATTTTGTTATATTTATTTTTTTATATTCCAATATAACAGTTGGTTTCTTTTAAATAGATTTTCTTATTTGATTACCACTAACAAAGAATCTAGCTTCTAAATAATTTTAATTAACAAGAATGTCCCAGGACCTACCAGCATCTATATATTGATGCTCTGAATAACTAGCAGTTTCATTTCCTTCCCATTCTTATTTAAATTTTAACTTCAATTAAGGACTAAAGTATATAAAAATATTTTGCAATTTATAATAACAATCTTTTTTTTTTTTTTTTTTTTTTTTGGTTTTTCGAGACAGGGTTTCTCTGTGTAGCCTTGGCTGTCCTGGAGCTCACTCTGTAAACCAGGCTGGCCTCGAACTCAGAAATCTGCCTGCCTCTGCCTTCCAAGTGCTGGGATTAAAGGCATGCGCCACCACCGCCCGGCTTATAATAACTTAATCTTAAAATCCACTAACAATATAGTATTCTCTGATTCTATTGACTTTTGTTATCTCTCATCTTTCTATAGATTGTGAATAAGATATTTTCATTGCAAAGCTGACATATAATCTTGGCTTAATATGATACTTTTTGCAGTGTAGAATGTAGCAATGTGGATTGCCCTGTCTTTGAGATAGCCTGTAGCAATGTGGATTGCCCTGTCTTTGAGATAGCCAATGTTAGCAATTTGTTATGCTTATGTGCCCTCTGACTTGCACAATCTGTCTTCCCTTGAGTTCTCAGGTTTTTTTCACAAATAAATTTTATTGGTTAAGCCTAGGTTTTGTGAGGTTTCACTTGAAGATTGGCACATTTTGATCTGCAATTGTTATCAGTTACTTAGTTTACTGTAAACAGTTTAAATCTACCTATATCAGGCATGTAGTTCATTTAAAAGTTTAAGAACTTACGAAATAAATTTGCAGTGATTTAATCAGGATTTTGGTGAGTAGTGCATCAGATTATTTTTGTGGGTGTTACTCAGAGTTTGCATTGCTGTTGCCAGATACCTAAGAATGGATTTATTTTGGCCAAAGACTTTGCAAAAGATCAGTCCATAGTCACAGGGGCAGATGATACTGTGAGCTGAGGCCACATTCTGGAGGAGTTGACAGAGAGAGAACCAGGGAGGACAGAAGACCTTGAAATTCATGTTCCTGCCTCTTCCACTGATGCCACACATCCTCCCACAACAGCACATACAGCTGGTTTAACACGTGAACCTGTGTGAGACATTTTATATTTATTATTTATTTTATTATTATTTTATATTCACACCATAGCCATGTATATTTGCTTCCGTGCATTCATAGAACATGATTTGAAAAACCATGATTAGAAAACCAAAACTTTTTTTTCAATTTAAGTACTTTATTGATATTTTGGCTCCCCCCAAAATTAATTTTCCGGTTCCAGATACCTACAATATCAGCTGCCTCAAAACCGAAACTCGGGAGCCCATGTAACAGTGAGAAATGTTGACTGTTGGATCATTTTGTGTCTTCGAGATACACCTCTATCAAAACTTTCGAAAATAAAAAAGATAGTGGCTGAACAATCGTGGCCTCTAGTGTTTATGATAAAGAATGCTGTACCTAGTGCTTAGGAGGGCATACATTTAATTTTTTAGTAAACTAAAATAGTAACACATTCTTTTTTTTTTTTTTTTTGGATTTTTTTTTTTTTTTCTATACCGGGTTTCTCTGTGTAGCCCTGGCTGTCCTGAAACTCACTCTGTAGACCAGGCTGGCCTGGAACTCAGAAATCTGCCTGCCTCTTTCTCCCAAGTGCTGGGATTAAAGGCATGTGCCATCAATTATTGATGATTATTGGTTATCAATGAGTATTGATAATTATTGATTACCATTTATTGATTATTGATTATAGGTCAGCATTGATTATTGATTGTTAATAGGTTTCTGTGATCCCCCTGACTCTGCCTCCCAAATGCTGGGTTTAAAGGCCATGCCATCAATTATTGATTGTTAGTGGCTATTGATTAGAATTGATTATTGATTATCATTGACTGCTGATTATCGATTAATGATTATCATGATAATCTATCACTTTTGGTTATTGACTAGTGTTGATTATTGGTCATTGATTGGTATTTATTATTGATTGGCATGATTATTGATCATTATTCCATCACCATCATCCCCCTGCCTCTGCCTCCCAAGTGCTGGGATTAAAGGCGTTCGCCACCACCGCCCAACCATAGTAACACATTCTAAAGTAACACATTTCTTTAGAATGTTACTACTTGGATTGCCAGTAGCACTGATACATCATCTCTTACGTATCTTTGTATTTGAGTTAGTTACTGGGGGTTGGGGTGGTTGTTCTTATTTTGGGTTTTCAGGGAAGTTTTGGTTTTTAGACAGGAATTTAACTATGTAATTCAGACTTGACTGAAACTTGAAGCCTAGGCTGTCCTCAAACCTGAAATCCTCCTATTTCTGTATTCTGAGTGTTGGATTATGGGTATATACCATCATGCCCAATGATTTATCAGTACTTTAATTTTGCTGGGTTTTTACCTGGATGTATCCAGTATGGAGAATTGTCTAGTGTCCGGCAGCCTGAGGCTCTTTATTACTCCTGTCCTCGGTGTCCCAGTGTTGCTAAGCTTTCTTGACAACGTCCTCTGGCCATGGTGCGATGGCTTTTCTTGGTTGTCAACTCGATGCACCTTAGAAGAGGGACTCACTACTGAAAAAACAGCCTCCATTGGATTGGTCAATGGATGACCGACCCTCGGGTCTCAGTTATTCGTGGGGATCGAGGAGGATCTCACCTGAAAATGAACATGGGCGAGAAAAAGAAGCGAGACCAAGCAAATGGAGAATTGTCAGGGTCTGATTTTAATGCGAAAGCAACTCTCAACTCATACAGTTCCTAACAAGGAAATGGGGAGGGAGGACAATACGAGGAAAAAGGAGCATATCGAAGTCAGCCATACATTCCCAGAATCCACCTGGCTACCTCACCTTTACCTGGGAGAGGCTATGTCACCACCCATATAAAATAGGCAGAACCCCCTGATCTTACTATCTTCGTCCATCTGGGAGGACATCCTGTGGTCTTTTCTCATATTGATGTCAACCACCCAGAGGGACGTCCTGTGGTTTTTCTCGTTCTGGTACACTGCTGTTCCATTATCAGGAGCAGGCAGCAAGTTGCACTTAATGTACTGTCGGAGGCTGCACTTCCTCAAGCAAACCTCCGTGGGAAGGTTTCTACTAGTCTCCAGCAAGTGGACATGTCTATGAGACATTTTCTTCCTTGCTAATTGTTGGAGGAGAACCAGGTCCACAAGAGGTTGTATAAGGAGTCTGGCTGAACAGAAGTAGGGAACAAACCAGTAAGCAGCATCCTTCCATGAGCTCTGCTTTAGCTCCTGCCTCTGGGTTCCTGCCTTGAGCTCTTCTCTAGGCATTGATAGATGATGGACTGTAAACTGTAGGCTAAAGTCAACCCTTTGTGCCCTAAGTTGTTTTGGTCAAGTGTTTATAACAGGAACAGGAACCAGACTTAAATAAGCAGCAAGCGGCCTTAGAGAACAAATTGGCTGTAATTTTAGAAATCCTGAGTTTCCAGCTTCAGCTTTCACTTGTGTCTGTTGACTGATTTTTAAGCAATCCAGTGCTTTAAAACTGATATTTTGGGAGGCAGAGGCAGGGGGATGATGGTGATGGAATAACTATCAATAATCAACGCTAATCAATAATCAATAAATGTTAATCAATAATTATCAATACTAATTGATAACCAATAATGATCAATAATTGATGGCACACGACTTTAATTCCAGCACTTGGGAGGCAGGGGATGACGGTGATAGAATAACGATCAATAATCAATGCTGATCAATAATCAATAATCAATAAATGGTAAACCATAATAATCATCAATACTAATTGATAACCAATAATCATCAATGACTGATGGCACACAACTTTAATCCCAGCACTCCCGAGGCAGAGGCAGGCGGATTTCTGAGTTCCAGGACAGCCTGGTCTATAGAGTGAGTTCCAGGACAGCCAGGACTACACAGAGAAACTCTGTCTCGAAAAAGCAAAAAAAAGAAAAAGAAAAAAGAAAAAAGAAACCGATGTTTTTACTTCATACAGATTCTTTAGCTTTCTTCAGAAGAAAGATTGGCCTAAGTTAGGTCCATCTATTTTACTAGCAGAAATTCTCTACTTTCTTTTTTTTTCAGTCAGAAAAATGTTCACAAGCACAATATTGATCATACTCTTTCCCTACCTCCAACTTCTCTTCAATCCTGTCCACCTCACTCACAACACATCTCCATGTTCTTTCGGTCTGAATGCACTCAGTCTCGCATGAACTCAGGACCTAAGTAGGATTAAGCCTTGTTAGTATTGTGTGGGAGCTTTCTATATTTTTACATATATATATGTGTATATATATATATATATATATATATATATATATATATACACACACACACACATATATGTGTGTGTAATATATGTATGTAATATATGTAATATGTATATAATATACACATGGATATATATATATATATATATATATATATATATATATATATATATCTCCAGAGTACCTAGAGTAGTTTTCAAGTAGGGAACATGCGCCACACTAAGTCACGACAGGGGGATTCACCTCACTTGTTCCAAGAAAAGGTACAGTATTTTTAACTCTCTCAGTTTCATTCTCCACTGTCATTACTCTCAAATAGGCGTGTATACAAATATTAGTCTGTTTTCTTTGCTGAAGCATTATCACCATTAGAATTTACCTAGGTGAGATCTGGAAAGCAATACTTAAAATATAATTTCATCTTTTGCAGTTGCTTGTTTATAGTGAATTGAAGATATTGGGAAGGAAGTGGGGTTTTAGCACCAAGACTGAAGACTATTAACCAATCTATACATTTATATATGTGTATGCACATTCAGAAAATAAAATAATGAACATTAACTATCCAACAGCAGGTTGGATTAATAATATTAATAATATCAATAATATAAGTGTAATAATATTAATATATTAATTATATATATAATATTATATTTTTATATTATATATTATATAATATATATACCTTAACCCTAATTATATATAATATATACTGTATTATATATTACATATCATAATATAATAATATTAATGTTATTAATATTATTAGTCCATATCTCACATATGACATACTTGTACAGATTATGTCAGCAATAAAGTAAAATGTTTATTTGGCTACCTTTCATGTTTTAAAAGCAAAGACATAATGTTGTATTTTACAAACATGAATTTTCTTTTAGAAAATTATCCAGAATGTTCAGTGTTCAGTGTTTTTCTATTGGTTGTTTTGAGTATTTACTTCAACTAATTTCATAGACTAAGTAATTGCATGTATTTTTATTCCATGAGATGTATATGTTGCATCTATATATACAGTCTTAGAAGGATAGAAGAAAAGATGCCTGAGGCTATTTATAAACACACTTACTAATCTTAGATATATTCAATTATGTTCATGGAGAGGGACAATCAGTTCAATTTAAGTCCTGTGTATAATCATAAACATTATCAACTGGTTTTGTTCTTAAGTTTACAATATACCGAACAGTATTAAGCTTGACTTTTTTCAACTGGTTTAAGAACCTTTAAATCAGAGGCAGTATTTTTATTTAAAGCATGTACATGGCATGCTTTCAAAAGCTGATTAGATTAACCATAATAAATTTAACTTGTACTCTTATTGAACATTTAAAATAGTAAATGATAGAAAATAATATTTCAAAAAGCAAAGATTTTGATTTCTCCTGGTGTTTATGTCTAAAGAAAGAAAGCAGAGTCCCATCTGCTTTCTTCTACCTCAGCTTCTCCGGGTTATTCTGAAGTCAATCTTACATCTATATTTTTTTCATTTATATCATTTGTCTCTAAGTGGAAATGTCTAGTGTCTATACACCTAGTGTTATTTACTATTTTATCAGTGTTTACATTTCTCTGTCACAGAAGTGACTTGTTTCTGGACTTGAGGTACAAAGTCAAAAATTGAGGTAGAAAGTCAGGCAAATGCTTTATTTCATCACTGATTAATCAGCCTCTTGTAACTCTTTTTGGCCCAGGGTCTTATTATGTAACCCCAGCTAACCTAGAACTGGCTATGTAGACCAAGCTGACTGAACTCACAGATATGGACTCCAGATCCCCCTTCCAAGGGCTGATTTTAGATGTATACAGCACCAGTCCCAGCCATACTGCCTTTTAAATCTCAGGTTCTGTTGCATTTTTGTATTTGGTAATTGTGTGTTGCTCATTGTCTACTTAATGGGCATTAATATAATTTACATTTTTAATTTTTAATTTAATTTTAATTTTAATTTAATTTTACATATGCTTCCTCTATAATTTACATTTTTTGCTTCTTAGCATATGTGATTTCTTTTTCCATTCCTTTAAGAGTCTCTTTTCTGTGAATTGCCTACTAATTATTTCAGCATTTTTCTTGTACAATTGCCCTTTGCAAAATATTGTTTACAGACACCTAGACATTTATTTGTTCATTTTGTAATACTGAATTACCAAATAGAAAGTACTTAGGAAATATTTATATGCTTAGGAATATGCACACGGGCACACACACAGGCACACAGCAACAACTAGATTCATTGAGGAAATGAATGAAAAGAAAAAAAAGGGCAGTATATAGGAGGAAAGGGGGAAATGGAATTGTCTGAAAAAATTTTAAAAGGACTAAAAGAAAGTGCAGCACTGTGCAATACAAGCCCCTACATAATTGAACTGATCCTCTAATAAGGAGCATAGGTCACTTCAACAGAGATTAGGAGTGGGTTGCAGGTAATATGCTGTTTTTGAAAATATAGTCCGTTAGTTTTCACTAATAAATTTGAAGGAGCTTACATATATATTATATATATGTAATATATTTGTATATATTATTATATCATACATATATTAATATATGTGTAATATATAATATGTATGTATGTAATATATGTAATATATGTAATATATAATATATAATTCATATATTTGTATATAATATGTAATATATGGATGTAATATATGTAATATATGTACTATACATGTAATATATAATATATGTGTAATATGTAATATATATGTATGTAATATATGTAATATATATGTAATATATAATATATGTGTGTGCAATATATGCATGTCATATATGTAATATATAATATATATGCAATATGTGTAATATATGTATGTCATATATGTAATATATGTATGTAATGTATGTGTAATTTATATAATATATGTGATAAAATATATATGTATGTGATATATGTAATATATATAATATGTGTGTGTAATATATAGATAATATATACATGCATATATATAATATATTATATATATAATATATTATATATATATTATATTATATAATATATATATATATATATATATATATATATATATATATATAGCCAAAGTATCTAGACTTGTTTTCAAGTAGGGGAAATGAGCCATACTAAATCATGACATGGGGATTCATCTAACTTGTTCCAAGAAAGTCAAGAATGTAACAAAGGAAAGTAAACACTAAGAATCAGAGTTAGAGAGAAGGCAGAGTTAGAAAGAAGGCAGATCACATGCGATTATTGTCAGGAATTACACATTTATTTTGAACGATACATGTATGTTGAGCATGATCTTAGCATAGATGTGAGCTTGGCTGTGTATTAAATCTGGCAATGTTGATCAGATCATAATGTGGTCAGGAAAGGTCGCAGCATTAGGAGAGTATTACAGGAGCAAGTAAAGATGGAGTTGCCTCAGATGAGAATTAGAATTGCTGAGAATGTTATGGCTCGTGAGATTTTTGAGCCTGAAATCTAAAAGGACTGGTTCATGTTAAAATGGTTGGAAAAGACTTCACATGTTACAGGTTTTCAGAGTCAAAATTGTTTATATACAGGAGTTTGGTTAGTGCTTTGTTAAATTTGCCTTAGAATAGATCCGAAGTGGGGATGTCCTGATGCACAGGTAAAACTCGGCCGTTCAGGAGAGAGGTCTGGTAGTGAACTATAGCTTTGATGGTTAGTTACATTTACATAATATTAAATAATAATAATAATTAAAAATAATATTTTAAAGCTGCAGGACTGGATGAGGTGGGCAGGGATGTTAGGTCTTTCCTAAATAATATTAAATAATAATAATAATTAAAAATAATAATTTACAGCTGCAGGACTGGATGAGTAGGGCAGGGATGTTAGGTCTTTCCTTCAGTTCCTCCCTCACCTTCACTGGATTTCAGCTGTCAGGATGTCCTTTCCGGTGCTAAAAATTTAGTTGAACTTTTTCTCGATGCTTTTAGAGTCATTTCCCATCTATAAATTTTACATTTTGTCCTTTCTGCCTTCTCCTAATTTATTTTAATATAATAATCTTATACCTTGTTTTCTTTTCTTTTTTTTGTTTTTTTTTTGTTTGTTTTGTTTTGTTTTTTTTTGTTTTGTTTTTGTTTTTGTTTTTTTGAGACAGGATTTCTCTGTGTAGTCCTGACTGTCCTGGAACTCACTCTGTAGACCAGGTTGGCCTCGAACTCAGAAATCCCCCTGCCTCTGTCTCCCGAGTGCTGGGATTAAAGGCATGCACCATCAATTATTGATCATTATTGGTTATCAATTAGTATTGCTAATTATTGATGACCATTTATTGATTATTGAATATTGATCGGCATTGATTATTGATTGTTATTCCATCACCGTCATCCCCCTGCCTCTGCCTCCCGAGTGCTGGGATTAAAGGTATGTGCCACCACTGCCTGGGGGCTTTAATAATTTAAACACTATCATGTCTTCACATTCTTCCCTCTTCTCCAATCGCCTTTAAACCTGCTAACCTAAACTGCTACCATTTAGGAAAGCCCGCCCCCTCGCGGTTATCCTAAGTAAATACAGTAAAACGCGCTTCCATTTCTGTGGTCTGCTTTCCATCCTTCTTTTCCTCCCCCCCTTCCTCTCTCTCTTTTCTCCTCCTCTTCTTCAATTTATTTATTTTCATGTGTGTGAATGTTTTGCCCGAATGCATGCATGCATGTGCCTAGTGTCCACGGAGGTCAGAATAGCTAAGGGCTAAGCCAGAACTGTAGTGTCTGTCCTAAGCTTTTTAGTGGAAACTCCTGAGTTTTGGAACCGAGACAAGTTAACAATATAAAATATCTATTATAAGACGATGTTATTAACAAACTTTCCAAAGTACCGACACAGTTAACATTCCTTATATACCACCCCACTTTAATGCATTCGTGCACAGGAGTCATCATAAACACAGAGACCTTCCCTATAGAAAAGTCACAAGATTTGAAGTCCTGGGATGTAGGCCTTCATCTCCACAGTCACTGCATGGGTTTATCCGGCCACTTCCAAAGAGCAAGGGTTACAAAGCATTGCTCTTAGGACTTGTCTGAGACCCTGCAATGCTGATGTATATTCTGAATTTACAAGCAGTGACTCAGGCTGGAGAGATGGCTCAGTGGTTAAGAACACCAACTGCTCTTTCAGAAGTCCTGAGTTCAATTCCCAGGAACCAGCAACCACATGGTAGCTCACAACCATCTGTAATGGAGTCTGGTGCCCTCTTCTGGTGTGTCTGAAGAGAGCAATTGTAGTGTACTCATCAAATATATATACTATATGTATTATATATATTATACATTATTATATATTATATATTTCAAACCTTTAAAAAAAAGAAGTGACTCTAGCCTCTTAAGACCAGTCTGTGGCAGACCCATTTTCCAGTATTCTGCAACACTACAGTATTCCATTGAATATTGTTGAAAATGCTGGTCTGTCGCACAAGTAAATTTGGTAAGTATTTTTACATCCTCTCATTGCATTGAAACAATCATCTCTCATTGAAACAACCCATTGAGAGAATTTCTTATGTTACCCTCAAGCTGAGTCTGAGAGCAACAGCATAGCTCACCTAAAGTCAGAAAGTACTGCAGTGAGGGCAGAGCCAATAGTTAGGGTGACTGTGGGAAATTTTTGTTCAAATGCATATACTGTTGAGGGAAGGACTCTAAAATTCACTGTGTGGCTGTGAACTTAGTGTGTTTGGTGGGGGGATGCCGTGGTGTACATGTGATGGCCAGAGGGCAAGCTGCAGATGTCAGTTCCCCTTCTACCCTGTGGAACCTGGAATTGGTGAAACCTAGGTCATCAAGTTTGGCAACAGATGCTTCATTTATCTCTCACCAGACCTTAGTTTTTGAAATATTTATTTTCCCCCCTCAAGTAGAATTTTTTTGTATTGTCATATAAAATCTATTTTCAAAAATGAACCTTTGAGCTGGACAGTGGTGGCTCAAACCTTTAATCCCAGCACTTGAGAGGCAGAGACAGTCAGTTTTCTGAGTTCATGTCCAGCCTGGTCTACAGAGTGAGTTCTAGGACAACCAGGGCTATACAGAGAAACCCTGTCTCGAAAAACCAAAAAAAAAAAAAAAAAAAAAAAAAAAAAAAAAAAAAAAAAAAAAAACCAAAACATTTGTCTTCATTTGTGATTTCCCTTTGACCTCTCTTTTATAAACAATGCCCATTTCTGAAGGAGTTGATGTGAGTGTGAAATAAAGTAAGAAGTAACTGTATCTGTCTTGGTACCTGATTCATAGCAGTTTATTCAATCGATGATGATTAAGTCTTGACTGGAGTGGTCTATGAAACACAATGGAGATGAAATAAGAAAGAAAGACACCAAGTTCTGAAATTACAGCCTTAGGAAACCACTGTTGGTCACCCCAGAGCTAGAACAGCCTGTCTGGATTGAGGCTCAGCCCAGTGGAATTGATGGATGGGCAAGACTGTTCTATGTACAGAAAGGGGGTAGAAAATTCTAGGCAAAGCTGAGCAAAGGCTCCGAGTAGTGAATATGTGGCCAGCATGTGCTGTACTCCATCACTACAGGGCATATTCTAGAGACACACTGCCTGGTTTGGGATCACAACTCTACTGCTTTACATCTAAAATCTTATGTGGTTCTTTGTTCCTCCACTTTCTCAACAGAAAAAAAAAAATAGTACGACAATAGTAGTTACTCTTAGAGTTGTTGTAAGGCTTAATTGACACATCCAAAACACTAGAGCTTACAATAATAGCTGATGAGAGAAAAGACATGAAATAACGCTGCTGTGAACACAGCAGTAAACACTGCTGACCATGATGGTAGAGAAGGATGGGAGTATAGCAACTACACTTGGCAGTCGTGCTGTCCTTATCTGCCTCAACTGCAAAACAAACCATCTAAGTTGAGTGACAGATCCTGGTGTTGAGTAGGCAGTCACCCACTTCCTGGATGAATAAGCAGCTAAGACAAACTTGGGAGCATAGGACAAAATGGTGGTGGCAGGGGCATGGGGCACATGGCAAAGTCTGCCTCATCCCCTGGTTTCCTTCCATATCTAGCATCCTGTTCCAAAATGTTTCTTTTTTCCTTTATCCTATTTTGCCTTCTACATGAAGCTTTAAGACAGACTTTGGGGCAAGATTAACTATTTCATGCCATTTATGGGTCCTTTTCTCTTTCTCTCTTTCTCATTTTATAGGAAAGAACAACTGGAAGCAGCAACCAGGTACATTTTTTTTTTTTTTAAATTATGAATACCCTCCCCATTTCACCATTGTTTTTCGGGGAGGATTCAGTCCTGCATGGTGGAAAGCTGCTAGGTAGCCATGTTGATCACAAGTTAGTCTTTGGGGCTTACTCTGTTGCTGACCTTCAATTCCTCTGTCATTTTCATGTGAATTTAGTCAAGGACAACTTTATATGGATAATAGAAACAGCTTTGATGTACTGAATGTCTATCTCCTCAGAGCTAAGTTCCATAAAGGTTATCACAGCTGATCTGCACAGTCACCATGTAAGAGAAGTCCTAGTATCCTCCTTTGTGTATAAGGAGACCAAGGCTCAGAATGGTTCCTCTACCCCTTCTGAATTCTCACAGGAATTAAATAGCAAAACGAAAAATCAAAGTCAGACCTGAATGTTAAAAGAATGTTTACTGTTTTTCTGTTTGTTCATTGGGCTCCTAGATGGCATTTCTGAAAGCAAATCCTGACTGCAATTCATGATCCCCATACACCTGAGGCTTTTAAATCATAAACACTGCAGACTGCTACAGAGGCAAGAAGAGGTTCAGGCTTGTGTATGACTACATTTCTCAGCTTCCTATCCTGATGTCAAAGGTGCCCAGGGTCTGGACGGTATTCTAATTTATAAAGCAAGATGGATGATTCATTTTGACAAAGTAGTGTGAGGTGATAAGAGATGACAACGTACAGCTAAGAACAGTATTGATTTAAACTTATGGAGTGTTTTCTGGAAGTTTCCATGTAGCATTGTTGGATTAGAGCTGATACACACACACACACACAGACACACATACACACACAAATACACACACAGACATGCACATACACACACACAAACACACACACAATTTTCTGAAGTGGACTATAGTTGCAAGTAACTGAAACCATGGATAAGTGTACTAAATATTACTCCAAATATGCCTTAAAATTTCTGCTTCTGGTTCAATTGGTAACCAAACTAAACTCTGCTCCTCTGCAAGAGCAGCAAGCACACTTAACAATTGTGCCATCTCTTTAGCCCCAGCTTATTCTGAAAGTAGAACTTAATAGATCCCTTGCCCTTTTCCCCTAAATAACAAATAAAACAACTCAAGTGTTAGACACTCCACAGGTTACCTCACCAAGCAGTAGTAACATTGTCTAAGTGAAATTGCCCTTTACTGGTTAACTGATTGCTAATTCTAATGGCTAATTTAGATGGCTTTTTTTTCTGCAGGTACCCTGGCATGCCAGCAGAGGGCATCAGATCCATTTGTCATGAGCCACCATGTCTTTGCTGGGACTTGAACCCTGGTTTTCTGAGCCATCTCACCACTATCTGTTTACTGGTTAACTGTCCAAAAAGCAAGGACTTAAAAATTGGATCAACTAGTTAATCAAAAAATAGTTGAACAAGTGACATGGCAAGACCACATTTTTGTGAGGAATGGGTTGCAGAGTGCTTTCTACATGATCCTGAATCATTTAGGTTTGGGCTCCTCTGGAATGTTCCACTATTTTTATGTTATGTGTCCTTGACAACCCCTCAGTCCCCTTCTCACTCCCCTGGTTTATGATTTTTGCTTTTTAAAAAGCCCCTCAGCTTGCTGGTCTTTTGTCAAACTCTACTCCTGCGAGAGTGAGCTGTTTGACTGTTGGTTGCCAACCTTCCTCCCTAATAAAGCTCTGCTGATTGCATCCAGGTATGGTGTCTTGTGAGTTTGTGGGTGGCCATTACTTCCCGAAACTGGAGTAAGGATCTCCCAAGTTTGGGATCTTCATTCCTAACAATAATCTCTGTTATTCATGTTTTATTTCTCAAAATATAATGCATGTTCCTAACCACAAAAGGACAAATGGCTGTGATAATGTTGACCATAAAACCTACATTCTGTATCATTGGACATAAAGTAACAACAACAAAAAAAAAAAACAAAACAAACGTGATTGGGAGAAAAATATAAGTGTAACTTGGCACAGGTGGTTTTGACTTTTGGAAGCTATATAAATTTCTGGTTCAGGGTGGGGCTGAGGCTGGTGTATTGCAGCTAAGCTTCTGAGTATAATTTTGTGGCTCTGATATATCAGAAGTGACTTGATTACAATAAATTCTTATCATTTCCCTTGTCCTGTGGTTGAGTTGTGTTGGATCTCAGTGGACCCCGTGATATAAAGGCAGTATGTAACCACTGTCCAGTATGAATAGTTTCATAATGATGAAGACTACAGAGGTGTACAAAGGCTTCATTATACTAAATATGTCCATTAGGACTCTGGGGGTGTGTCCTGAGTCACAGAAGGTGTGTTTAAGACTCAAGGGTGTGTCCTGAGACACATGGGGATGTGTGTAAAACTCAGTGGGCGTGTCCTGAGTCACAGGGTGCATGTTTAGCACTCAGGAGGGAAGTCCAGAGTCACAGGGGGCAAGTTTAAGACTCAGGGGCATGTCCTGAGTCACAGAAGGTATGTTTAAGATTGAGGAGGCAAGTCCTGAGTCACAGTGGGTATGCCTAAAACTCAGAAGGTGTGTCCTGATACACAGGGGGTGTGCTTAAGACTCAGGAAGTGTGTCGAGAGTCACAGGGGGCATGTCCTGAGTCACAAAGGGGCAAGCTTAAGAATCAGGGGGCGTGCCCAGAGTCACAGAGAGTTTGCTTAAGACTGGGGTGTGTGTGTCCTGTGACAGAGGGAGCCTGTTTAGAACTCTGTCCAGAGTCACAGGGGTGTGTTTAAGACTCAGGGAGAATGTCCTGAGTCACTGGAGGCATGTCCTGAGTCACAGGGAGCATGTTCAGGACTCTGGGGGCGTGTTTAAGACTCAGGAGGCGTGTCCTGTGTCACAGGGGGGGCATGCTTAGACTCGAGCACATATTCTTTCATGATAATGAAGACTAAAGAATTGTGCAAAGGCTTGACCGTATTAAATACACTCACAGGGTTTCTGTCTTAGTGTTTCCATTGCTATGAGGAGAAATCATGAAAAAGGCAACTTCTATAAAAGCAACAGGATAATTGGGACTGGCTTACAGTTTCAGATTTTGTCCTTTTTCATCATAGCAGGAAGCTAGGCAGGCATGAAAGAAAACATGATGCTGGCGAAGAAGCTGAGAGTTTTGCTTCTTGATCCAAAGGCAGCCAGGAAGAGACTGTCTGCCAGGGAGATAGTAGGAGGGCCCATTCTGCACTGGGGGCAACTTCAAAGCCTTCAGTGATGCACTTCCTCCCAGTCCCTGAGACAAGCATATTTATACTACCACATTCCACTGCCTGGCCCCCATATGATTGTGCAAACATATGAGTGTGTGGGGACCATATTTAAAAATAGCATAATACAAAATATGTGAGGTTCGAATTAAAAAGTCCTCATCATCTAGAGAAGTCTCATAAATGTTAAAAGTCCAAAGTTCAAAGTCTCTTCTGAGATCATTCCAATCATGTAACTGTAATCTCCTATACATTCATAAATATAGCACATAATATCCATCCAAATTCACAGGATATAGGTCACCATTCTTAATTACCATTGTGAGGAAATACTGGGCCAAAAGAAGGCCAAAAGCCAGCAAGGCAATCTCCAAACACTGCATCTCCATGTCTGATGTCAAAGTGTTCTTCAGATCTCCAACTCCTTCCTGCTTTGCTCACTGGAACACAATTCTTTCTCTTTGGCTGATTTTATTTCCTAAAACTAGTTTTTCTGAGAAGGTATCCCACAGCTCTGGAATCTAAAACTCTTGGGGTCTCCAAAGTAACTTCAAAATTACAGCTTCTTGTTCCAGTATCTGGGATCCACAGATGATCTTCTGCGCTCCTCAAAAGAAGCTGAGTCGCTCTCCAGCTCTTCCCTCTATGGTACACTAGGTTCTGCTTGACTCCACTCAACTGCTGCTGCTGTTCTTTCTGCTCATCCCAAGGGACTGACATCTTCAATGTGCTGGGTTCTTCTATGACAAACAGTCTTGACTGTGTTCCTCTCATGCTCCCTTCATGGTGCCAAGCCTTAGCTGCACTGCATGAAACATTCATGCCTTAAAACCTGTGCCACCTGGGTGAGTCTTGCACAGGACTGAGTCAAGCTGCACCACAAGGGACAACCTTGGCTACCTCTGAAATACAACTTCTTTGTTCTCTCAGAAAACATTAACAGAATATGTCACTTCAGTGGTGCTGGTTTCTTCTTCATCCCCTCTAATTTTCTAACTACAGCCAACCAGCATCAATGGTCTCAGTTGTCCCTTCTATTCTTTCCTCTAAAAGCAGAGCCACATGGACAAAGTTCCTGAGTTCCTCTGCCTGCTGGGGCCCAAACATCGCCCCTCCTATTACATCATCACCAGCTTTCTAGTTTTCAACAACTTCACTGCCTAACCTTGGCTGTCCTGAGCTTGCTCTGTAGATGAACCTTGAACTCAGATCTGCATGGCTCTGTCTTCTGAATGTTGAGTAATATGTGTGTAACACTCTGCCCATATCTAAACTTTGCATTACCTAAACTTGTTCTGTACCAGGATGACTTGAATCAGACATCTGCTTGACGTTCATCTCCTGTTATTTAAGGTGTGTACCACCATGCCTGGACCTAAGTATATCCTATATCCTTTATAGATTTTAAATTGAAATCCCAGTATAGTAATCACAATCTGTCAATTCTCAATTTGACACGTACTTTTATCCTCTTATGTCCACATAAAAACAATAACCAGTTAATAATAATGCCTAACATTATACAGTTCTCATTCATACAACTTCACATCCATATGTTTAGGTGAATGGAATCCTGCTATAATATCACCATTTCTTTAATGCCATTGTGTGTCTTTGATCATAGGATTTAGCTTCATTCAACTTCCTGGTGAGATTTTCTCTTTGAAGCTAACATTTCATATTTTTCCTTTCTAAGATTACTAAGCATGATCAAAACAATCACCATGACAGTAAGCACAGGCCAAAAGCTATGCTTGGCTTTCCTGAGACTTCCTCTGTCAATCCAGTTTACAAAATAAACCTGTTTACCTTCAGATGAGAACAAAACACAACAGCATTCTTCAGCAAAACATTATAAAAATTCTATGCAAAGTTCAAACTACACTTAGGTCATATGTGTTCTACTAGGACGGCCCATGAAGTTCACTTAATGCATGTACAAATGCAAAGTCTAAAAACCCACATTGCTTTCAACAAAAGCATGGTCAGGCCTACCAATAAGAATACTTAAGTCTGGGGTACCAACTTCTGTCTTAGAATTTCCATTGCTAAGAAGAGACACTGCGACCAAGGCAACTGTTTTAAAGGCAAATAGTTAATTCAGTCTGCCTTACACTTTCAAATGTTTAGTCCATTGCCATCATAGCAGGCAGAATGTCAGCATGCAGGCAGCCATGATGCTGGAGAAGAAGCTGAGAGTTCTGCATCTTCATGAGAAGGCATCCAAGAAGAGACTGTCTTCCAGCCAAGTGGCAGGAGGGTCTGTTTTGTACTGGCCTGAGCTCCAGAAACCACAACCATAGTAATTCACTTCCTTCAAAAAGGTAACATCTACTCCCACAAGGCACATCTCTTAATATTGCTACTTTTTAGGGTCAAGAATATTTAAATCACCACAGTTTACTTCAACTATGAATTCTTTCATGCATTTAAATATGATTAGGACGTGCAGAGGCTTTAACATGTTAATTACTTTCAGATGGTTTCTCTCTCATATGTGTTCATTTCTGTATTCAGAAACCACTGTGGCATGTAAACGATTTCCCAACTTTGGAACAATCAAAAGGTTTCTGCTCAGTTTGTGTTCTTTTATGTCTTTGGAAACTACAGAGATATGCACAGGCTTTACCATATTCATTACATCTGTAAGGTTTCTCTAAAGCGTGTGTTCCTTTTAGTGTTTGGAGAGTACAGTGACATGCATAGCCTTTATCACATTGACTACATTCATAAATTTCACTCTGCACATTTTCTTTTGTGTATTCAGAGAATGACTGTGTCCTGGAAAGGCTTTACCTCATTCATGACATTCAGTTTCTTGCTAGTATGTGTTCTTTTATGTAATGGGTGATGACTGTGCAGTGCAAGGGCTTAGCACCTTGACTCTCTTGAATGCGTTGTATTATGTAGTTGCAGATAAAAGTGAATTGTCAGTTTTTCCCCAGTGATTACATTAATGAGGATTCTCTCCAGTGTAATTTCTTTGTGTACGTGTAAAGAACTATGACATGCAAAGGCTTTACCACATTGTTAATATTCCATTAGGTTTTTAATCATAAAAACTTAACTATTCATAGGCCCGTTCCCACCCCACTTCTAACGTAAATTTTTGGAAAATTTAAACTTCAGTATCATCATAACTTTCATTTTCCTGACCTAAAGTTCGATATTGATGGTGTAACACTAAAATCTGAACAGCACTTACCCTTTCTCTAACAAAAGTTCAGCAGCCTGGATGAAGAAAAACCAATGTAAGAAAGACCCCTACAGATATCAGGGCCCCCAGTGTCACGGCCCCCGTCAGTATTGTCTTTACTGACATCCAGTTCCCTTCCTGTAGACACCATGTCTTTTTCAGGGCGTTGTTCCCGTACAGGGCTGTGAACTCCGTCCAGCCACCATTGTTGTTGATCCAGTCAGCCAGGTGTATTTCTAGATAGGCCACCATCCAATCGTGTATTTGCCTCACCAATGGCTCTAAGTTTTTGTCCATACTCTCAGCACACAGGGCCGCCCCAAAGACAAAGAATGCTACAAGACGGCCCCAATTGGGGGCTCCTTGGAATAGTTCCTCAGAAACCTGGATGAAGCATTGTTGGGCTGAGCCTGGGGTCACATGTAGTTGAGCAACCAGGTCAGAGAGGGTGCGCCGGAAGCGGGTCTCAAATTCATCTCCAGCCGCCCGCATGGCTTGGTGTAGCGGGTCGGCTGTTGGGCCTTCTCCTGGGCCAGCTCCTCGGACATAACCCTTCTGCCTTAGCTTGTAGCCTACAAAGTCAGCCACTAGAGCCCGTGTATCTGGGGTTGAGGCTGGGGTCGTCATCAGGTGCGTTCAGCTGGGTTCCAAGTTTCCAACTCAGTGATGTCAGACTGCGTTTCCTGCTTGGAACTGGTGCTCAGGCCTCCGGTCTCATATGTTGAGCCACCTCGAACGCTTTCATGTGGGCAAACAGGGATTTGGAAAGAACAATATTAGGATTGAGTTCTATGAAGAAAAACAAGAAAAAAAAAGAAAAAAGAAAGAAAGAAAGAAAAAAGGAAAAACGAATAAAAAGAAAGAAGAAAAAATAAAAAAGAAAGAGAAAAAAGAGAAGAAAGAAAAAAGAAAAGACATAGAACAAAAGAAAAATAGAAGAAAATAGAAAAATAAAAAATGAAAAAAGAAAAAAGGACAAAAGAAAAAGGGGGAAAAAAGAATAAAAAAGAAAAAAGAAATAAGAGTAAAAAGGAATAAAAAAAGAAAAAAGAAAAAAAGAAAAGAAGAAAAGGATTGAGTGCCCCCCTGTCTCAGTGAGCAGTGGCAGCTCCCACACAGGATTTAACCAGTCCCTGGGGTGTTCTGAACCTGAAATGAGGCAAAGGGAAGGAGTACTGTCTAATCACTCCCGCCAGTCTCCAAGGCCAAGTCAGTCCAGGTCTCTGTTAGAATTCTAGTCATTTTCTCTACCTGTCCTAAAATCTGGGGCCTAAATGCACAATTTCTAATTCATCCTCAGCTGGGCGGCCAGTTCCTGACTTACCTGGGCAACAAAGACAGGTCCATTATCGAGTCCTATTACCTTATTAGGTATTGCATACCGGGGAAAGTTTTTTCTAAGATATTAGAAATATAAAATCTAAAATTAAAAATAAAATATAAAATATTATTATACTTATACTTTATATTTATAGTTTATTTTTATATTACTTTATATTTTACTTTTTTATTTTATATTTTATACTTTATATTTTATATTTGAAATATTTTATATTTTCTTTTTGTACTTTGAATTTAAATTTTATATTTTACATTTCATATTTTATTATATATTTTGAATTTTAAACTTTATTTTAAACTTTATATTTTACTTTATTTTATTAATTTATATTTTAAAATTGTATTTATACTATATTTTATATTTATGTTTTATATTTTACATTTTATTTTATTATATATTTTAAAATTTAAACTTTATTTTATTTTATACTTTATATTTTATTTTATTTATTTTATTTTTAATTTATATTTTAAATTTGTCCTGCCAGGACTGAGTTAGCATCAGTGATGCCTTCTTCAGTTGGTCCCTATTACCTGCTATGTTGGTCATGAACTAAACACTTGAAAGTGTAAGACAGACCCAACTATTTGCCTTTAAAACAGGAAGTTCATAAGAAGACCATCAGAGTTAACTAACCTGGGCCCTAGGAGACTCTCAGAGACTGAGTCACCCACCAAAGAGTATACACAGGATGGACAGAGGTCCCCAGTATTATATATACTCTATGTGCTACTCAGTCTTCACATGGGTTCCCCAACAACCGGAGTGGGGGATGTCCCTTAAGGTGTTGCCTGTCTGTCCACACTGTTCCCCATACTTGGCTGGCATGTCTGACCTCAGTAGGAGAGGATGTGCTTAACCCTGCAGAGACTTGACATGCCATGACTGGGGGATACTCAAGTGGACCCCAACCCTCCCTGGGGAGAAAAAAAAGGAGTCAGGGATGAGGTACTATGGAAGATGGAATGGGGAGGGGGTAGTAACTGAGATATAAGGAAATATATAAATAAATGGGAAAAGTAAATAATACATATAAATAAAATAAGAATATACAAATCAGCATATTAGTTTTAAATTTTACCCTACTCAATGTCTCAGGGCATAAGCCAAAGTAGGGAAGATTTTTGACAAAAGTATCACACTAATGACCTGTAACTAAAGTTTTCTCAGAGTCTATTTTCCACTGAACAAGCACGACCTCAACTACCTTTGGCTGCACTACTGTCAACACCCCAAGCTTCCATGTCCTATGAGAACAACTGATTAAGATCCATGTACAGCTCTCTATGACTTTGCCATCTCAGTTTGTGATATTCTCCACATTCCTTCAAAAGAGAACATAGATTCTGTCCAGCAGCATAATCACATCTGGATACCATTTTGTTGTTGTTGTTCTAACTTGCTACTCTGCTGCTGTGATTGAATGCTCTGAGGAAAAGCATCTCAGGTATTAACTGGCTGTTGTACATGGTTCTGTCAGATCACAGTCCATTATTTTGGGAGCTTAGATTAGAAACTGAAGGCAAAAAGCATGGACACACACTGTCTCCTGGCTTGCTCTCTTGCTTGCTCACTGTCTCGTGCTCAGACTGCTCTCTCATCCAGCCCTGGACCACTTGCTTAGAGATATTGCCACCCTCAGTGGAAGAGCCTTCCTAATCAATCATCAACACTATCTCTCACAGACATAGCAACCAGCCATTCTGATGAGGACATGCCCTGAATTGAGACTCTTTCAGATGACTGTAGCTCTGAAATGCTGAGAACTGAAAACAACTATGACATAGACACAATAATAAATGAGGAAGTTGTTACAACACAAACCAATGATTTAACCATATCAATTACAGGAGCCCCATGCCACCCCATGAGAGACTTGGAGTTGTGGCTGAGCCAGGACAAAATAGGGAGGGCATCTGGCTCAGAGCAGGGAAGGATAAACTGGAATGGGGAGCTCAGAGGCTGTGCTGACCTGGGGAGAGGTGTCTTTACCCCTGGGTTCCCAGGCCAGTGCTACCAAAGATGTGGCTAAAACAGCTGGAAGGTGGATAGAGAAGCAGATTGCCCCACAGACTTGGAAATGGCCTCCCCAAAGGACAGGATCTCTGGTCCAAGGAAGATATGCCTAACTCTGTTGGAATGAAGAACAACCTTCCATCTAATGACAACTCCAAAACTACAGAGTCACATATAGACTGGGCAGAGGGTAGAATGGAAGGGGAGGGAAAATGAGGTCTTTGTCCTTTCCACCCTGTAAAACAAGGTAGAAAGAAAGCGATTGTGCCCTGGATGCTGTCTTGAAGAGTTTTCTGTCATGGACTAGTCAATGGGTATTAGTTTTGTTGGTAAGAAGGATTTAACCCAAGGTGAGGGGTCAGTAACTAAATCAACTGAATGGAAACAGTCTCATTTCCTCAGTCACAAAATAATAAAGTGCTACACACATAACAGACAGCCACAAGGGGGTGGTAAAGGCTACCCAGCAGATTCCTCCACTTGTACAGAGGAGAAAATGAAAACAGGATGGCATAGGCCAGCCTGGTCTACAGAATGAGTTCCAGAACAGCCTGGGCTACACAGAGAAACCCTGTCTCGGAAAAACAAAAACAAACAAACAAACAAACAAACAAAAAAGCCAATAAAAATAAATCATTTAAAAAAAAAGAAGAAGAAGAAAAAAGAAAACAAGATGGCAGCAGGTATGAGTCCTGTAGCAGGGTTCAAAGTCTCCTCTAACCTTCCCAGAAATTTAGACCAGAGGCACACTGTCCAGAATACCAGTCTCTGGAACATCTTTGAAGCACTTTGGGGCAATGACTCTCCAGTGTATCCACTGTAGCAGGGTTTCACATTCAATTTAGTCATTTCCCTCCACATATACTCAAGAAAAACCTGAAAACCAAGGCACACAGACACAAATCTAGCAGGCAAGCCACTGACCCAAAAACAACAATGGTGCATGCTAACAAACAGCCTTTCAATCTTTTGTTTGGGAGTCCTGAGGATCTTGGGTCAATACACTAAAATGTTATGTCCAACTCACAGAGACCCCAAAGACCAACAAGGAGCCCATTGCAATGCAAACACAGGGAGGTCTTTATTATGAGCTCTGTAATAAGAATTCTCACCAGTCAGCCTCACATGAGATCAAAACAGAGAGACCAAGTCTAGGGGTGCTGGGTATTTATTGTAGTTACAGAAAGATTGAGACATTAACATACAGATCATCAACTTAATATTTTAAAAACTACATGTCCGGCATAATCTGCAGGAAACAATCAAGGGGGCAAAACCATCTGACAACCATGATGGGTAGACTAACTTTTTCTCTGTAAGGTGAATTAGTTATCTACATGAAGCTTAACCCTGCAGTTGTACCTTGACTGGGTGTTGACAAGGGGGGATTGTCATAGGATGTTTGCTCAAAGAGACTTCATGCACTCTCTAAAACAGAATTGATTGGGCTTTACAAACTCATCTTTGTGCCTGAGGTCCTTATTATTGCAAGATGCTCCTGTTCAACCACAAGCCATTACCACAACACTGCAGTAGAAAAGGTACTTTATCCAAAGACCTACCTCAGTATCTCTTACTGCAGATCCTAATGTCAGTTGCACTTACTCTGAGACAGAATACCAGTGAAAGTTGCCTCTCTCCCTGTGCATGCCTCTTATAGGTAAGATAGACAATCCCCACCTGCCCTGACTTTCCTGCCTCATCCCTGTGTCTCAGCCCCTCGTGGGCACACAGTCCCTGTTCAACCACATGCTTTACCTGCCAGGACACAAGGTAAGCTTTCTATAAATCTACCACACTGTCTGTTATCCCAGATGCAATGATCACAGTTTCCCCTAGCACTGTACTAAACACCAGAGGCAGCTTTACCTCTGTCCTGACTATGTCTCTTTGTGGATGCTAAGATCATCTCTTCCTGCCCACCTCTTCTCACTGCTCCCAACATTAGCAAGCATTCCCTACTGAGGATACCCACCAAACACCTAAGTAAAAGAAGCAACACTCAGGCAACTCTCTTTGTAAATCCAGACATCAAACAGCAACCTAGGAACAAAATGTCCAACCAAGCAAGACAAATTCAGAAATCAGTACATAAATCTATAATCACCTTAAACCTAGAGGCCTAGACACCAGCATAGGAATATAATAAATAATAACCAGGAAAATATGTCACCAAAATATCCAAGCTATCCTATCACAGCAGGTCCTGAGAAATAAAAACATGCAACAGATATGGTATAAAAGACATTGTTTAGCCAGGCGGTGGTGGCGCAAGCCTTTAGTCCAAGCACTTGGGAGGCAGAGGCAGGTGGATTTCTGAGTTTGAGGCCAGCCTGGTCTACAGAGTGAGTTCCAGGACAGCCAGGGTTACACAGAGAAACTCTGTCTCAATAACCGGAAAAAAAAAAAAAAAAAAGAAGTTGTTTGGGGGAAGGGAGATGAGTGAGAACCTGGGGAAGTGATAGAGGCACAGAAGAGGACCTGCAGACAGGCACACAGACAGAGAGCAGAAAGAGAGCCCTGAGAGGAGAGAAAGAGAATAGAGGGGGCATATGCAGAAAACAGAGACAGGGAACAAACAGAGAGAGCTGTGTAGCTGGTGGTCCATGTATATAAAGCACACCTGACAACAGCAGCAGGTGATGGAGGCAGGGAATGACTTAAACATTTATTAAACATAAACTTAATGCTAAGTCCCTGAGAGCAGAGCATTGAAATTACCTGTGCTCTGACAACTGCAGAGGCAAGGTTCATCCAGGGAAAAGGAAAGAAGAGTCTCAGACATTAAAGAAGAATAGGACAAAATGAATACATTGGTCAACAAAAAAAAGTGGATTCTAAAAGTTTCCTAACCCTAAACAACCAGGAATTCTGAAACATATGAGAAGGGAAAACTACAGATGATTAGAATAGAGGAAGAAGAATCTCAGCACAAAGGTCTAGAAAATATTTTCAATGAAATAATAATGCAAATTTTCCTAAACCAAAGAACATGCATGTTAATGTACAAGAAGCATCCAAAAGACCCAAGAGATTGGAGGGGAAAAGGTCCCTTTACCTCATAATAATCAAACACTAAACATAAAAGTACAGCAACATAAAAATCTGCAATGGAAAAAATTAAGAAAAACTAAACAAAACTAAAACAAGTAATGTATGAAAGCAGATCTGTTAGATTTATGCCTGTCTTTTTTTTTTTTTTTTTTAGTTTTTCGAGACAGGGTTTCTCTGTATAGCCTTTGGCTGTCCTGGAACTCACTCGGTAGACCAGGCTGGCCTCGAACTCAGAAATCCACCTGCCTCTGCCTCCCAAGTGCTGGGATTAAAGGCATGGGCCACCACCGCCAGGCTATGCCTGTCTTCTTAAAAACAGGTTTTGTTTGTTTGTTTGTTTGTTTGTTTTTGAGACAGGGTTTCTCTGTGTAGTTCTGTCTGTCCTGGAACTCACTCTGTAGAAAGGCTGGGTTCAAACTCAGAAATCTACCTGCCTCTGCCTCCCAAGTGCTGGGATTAAATGCGTGAGCCACCACTGCCAAGCTGTTCCTATCTTCTTAATGTATACTATAAAAGACAGAAATGTTTGGACACATGTGCTGCAGAGTCAGAGAAACCACCCAGGTTTTTATAATAAAGCAACTGGTCCAAATGTTTGGGGCAGATTCAGAATCAGCCATGACAGCTGATTTTACATGAAGTTACTCAGAGGTCACCTCCTGATCTAACACATGAGGGGCATCACCAGGGACCTCACAGGTGGTCACATCTGGCTGATGCTTCCCATGCAGCCTCAGAGAGGACCCAGCACCCCAGCTCCCACTGCTCACCCGCCTGCCCCTACCCATTGTGGGCAGTGATCCTGTGCTCACCATGACTCAATTTCAGAGCTTCCCTGAGGTCTCCACACAGCACCCACAGCAGAGATCAGAGCAGGGCACAGATGACCATTCAATTCTGCACAGGCACAGCAAACTTGCAAAATAACACTGGGAAGAACCCGCCTCCTTGTCTGATTGACAGGTCTGCCTGGGAGCCTTGATTGGCCAGTGAGTCTTACCACTCCTCAAGGTTAAAGTGTGCCTCTGGGCCAGGATCAGACCTTTTCAAGAGCTCAGGAGTGGTTTACACCCAATTAGCATTTGTTTTTGTCTTCAAAGAAGAATCTCACCCCACCAAGCCCTGGGGGAGAACCCAGCATTCCAGCTCTGGCTGTTAGGCTGCCTGCTGTTCAGCCCCTAGAACAATGATCCTGCACTTACCAGGACCTGACTCCAGACCTTACCTAAGCTTTCCTCACAGCACTTGCCTTCTTCTTCATGTAATCAAGGTGAACAGTTTCCATAGCCCAGTACTCAGTGTGCAGTGGAGGTATCAATTTGAACCAAAAGTGGAAGGATGCCCCAGTTATTTCTTAGCATTCTGTCTAAACTTCACCCCAATTACCTGGCAAGAGCCAGGTGTGCTCCTCCCCATGGTCACCTGGCTATTGCCTGACCCCCTGTAAAGGTGGCAGCTTACCCCTTCCTCTCTTGATCTCTTGACCTTTTGTTCTCTTTGTCTTGCCCTCTTGGGCTCTTCCCTCCCCCACCCCTTTCCACATGCTCATGCCTGGCCTCTACTTCTCTACTCTCTGCCTCTCTCTGCCTTTTTCTGCCTCTACTACCCTCTTAACTCCCCTCCCAATGTCCTAAATAAACTATATTCTATACTATACCTATACTGTCTTGTGGCTGGTTCCTTAGGGAGAAGAGATATCTCAGCCTGAGGCAAGAGTCTGCTGAGACATCCCTTTACCCCACACCCATAGAACACATTCAATCTCTCTTAAAAGAGAGAAAGCTGTGGGGAGGATACCTGGCTGTCACCAGGTAACAGTGAGGTAGAGTTTTAGACAGAATATGAACACCATTAACATTAAAGAGGGATTTTAGGAAACAAGTGTCTTATTTTGTGGCTTCATGCTGGGCTCAGGGAAACTGCAGCTTCCTTCCACCAGATGACAGGTATCAATCAACCCTGGAGAAAAGCCAGAAACATAAGAGAAACACAGTTGAGCACTATTGGTAGCCAGCACATCTTCATTAGTGGAAAAGTGGAGAAAAACAACAGTTGTATTAGTACACATTTTGTAGATTAACATAGCTCAAAACATAGAGAGAATGAATCTTTGTATACAGAAAGGTTATGTAATAGAATGTCCCAAAAAAGGCTGTTGGACAAGGTAAATTAGAAAACTCAAGGGCTGGTTGATTTCATGTTGCAGGATATTACAGCTGATCTTCAGTGAATACAAGAATTCTGAAGAATTAAGTACTTAGTAATACCAGTTTTAAAACACAAATAAACAAACAAATCACCTTTGTTTTGTAAAAAAGTAGGGCAAATACTAAAAACAAAACCCCAAACACCACCTGTCCAATGTCCTTTATATATGTAGGTTGTCAAAAGAATCTGTAGCCCAGATTAAAGGTGGATCTGAATATCTCAAAAGAGCAAGATTAATAAAGGGTTTCTCACTTCAAAAGGTGTAATTAAGAAATATGCCCCACAGCAAGCAGGGTTTGAGTTAGGGTTAGGGGATTAGACAGCCATATTTTAAAATTAAAGATGTGGATGAAGAGGTGCACAGAAGCATGTGCTTATTTTATTGTATTGATATTGATAGAGTCAATGCATAGGAAATGTGGCAATACCTCGGTGTTACAATAGCTTTAGCATTGGTGATAATATATTGTTTGTTGTGCATTATTAAAGAGCAATTAAATGTCAAACCTCTGTCTCTGGCATACTCCCTCCCCTCTCGGGGAACTGACCATCTCACCGTCAATCCTGTATATGATTCCTGAGTGGAGACGACCTGTCCCTCCTCTTCCCACGGGGACCCTAAACCCTTATCACAACCTGCTCATGACAGATAACATACTGGGCTCGAGACAGCTTGTTTCTTGTTTTAATCCTCTACCTCTTCTGCTACCAGAACCTTTAAAATTTTAAGGTTTAATGTATTTTCATAATATTAATTCTTAACACAGTTCACAACTGAAGTGACCCATTGGTTTAAACATTTTTTGTTTGTTTATGTTTTGTTTGTTTAAACTAATGTAAGTTTTAAGCCTACAATGTAAATTGGCTCCTGAAGGTTGCAGAATGCCACAGTTTCTGGCAGCTCCAGGCACTAAGAACTTCAGAAAGGATTACCTCAACCTTCTTATGTTCTGAAAGTGTTTTTATTCTTTAAATGTGTTTGTGACAAGCTGAGCTCCTCATTATCTATTTGCCCAAAGTAGCAGTAAATCTGTCTGAGATTCCCATTCACAGCAAATTGAGTGGACCAAGGCTGGGACTTCTCAGAGCTGTCAGCTTCAGCTGGACCTGTGCTGCATCTTAGGCAGAGTGTATACACATCAACACCTTACCGGGTATTGGACAGCAGAGTCAAGTTCTTTTGTATCCTTGTATCCAGACAACTGGCTACATGACCAAAGATGACCTTGAACTCTTGATTCTCCTACATCTGGGACCCCCCCATTGTTGAGATTACAGTCATGTATAGCCACTGAACAATTTCATGCTTTCTTCACTTGAAGATGAAGTAAATAAAAGTAGAAGTAATACTTTCCCAACTCTTATTTTCCAACAGAAAATATGATTTAAAAATAAATGATCCAGGTGGTGGTGGAGCAAGCCTTTAATCCCAGCACTTGGGAGGCAGAGACAGGCGGTTTTCTGAGTTCGAGGCCAGCCTGGTCTACAGAGTGAGTTCCAGGACAGCCAGGACTACACAGAGAAACCCTGTCTCGGAAAAAAAAAAAAAAAAAAAAAAAAAAAAAAAAAAAAAAAAAAAAAAAAAAAAAAATGACACTTCAGGTGACCACTATTTCATGAACAACCATCTAACTTAGTATTTTACAGGTATATTTCATTCCTCTCAGGACAATTTGGCTTATCTTTCTTAATAGAATGAAGGACAGATAACATTGCATTGAGTGCATGCTTTTCCAAACATTTTCTTTTCTTTTCTTTTCTTTTCTTTTCTTTTCTTTTCTTTTCTTTTCTTTTCTTTTCCCTTCCCTTCCCTTCCCTTCCCTTCCCTTCCCTTCCCTTCCCTTCCCTTCCCTTCCCTTCCCTTCCTTTCCTTTCCTTTCTTTTCCTATCTTTTCTTTTCTTTTCTTGTTTGTTTGTTTATTTTGAGACAGGGTTTCTCTGTATAGCCCTGGCTGTCCTGGAACTCACTTTGTAGACCAGTCTGGCCTCGAACTCAGCCTCTGCCTTCCAAGTGCTGAGATTAAAGGGGTGTACCACCACTGCTTGACCCAAACATTTTCAAGTGCCAGGCCTGGTGCATTTCTTGCCATTCATGTCATCCTCTGCCAGTATTATAAGGGCACATAGCAGCTCTGGGGAGGAGAAAACTAGCAAGCTCTGCTGGCTTATGAGAGCCACTTGCTTTGTTATATTAGTCATGTAGAACTCTTTGGGAGATGGAAGGACAGTTAAAATTTTGGTGAATGTCTCTTAGTACATTGACCCTGAATGCATATGTCAAGTTTTGGTACAGAGGTGCTACAATAGACACCTTGTCTAATTCCAAGCCTAGGCTGCTACTTGGATGTTTTTTTGCCACATGTATAGAGACAACATTTGTCTGAGGTTGCTGATTAGAACTCCTTTCTCCTGATGTGGTACTTCAGTTTATCACATGATGAGGACGACTGCTGCAACCCCAAGACTAAAGAATCAAATACATCATTTTGGGTAGCCCCATTTTCCTGTCACCTGCAAGGCTCTGGATTCATAGTTCCATAGTAGAGTTTTTGCCTAAAAATCTCTACTCTAGGATTGCAAAAATTTGGTATGCTCTTTCATATCTTTGAGAATTAGAATCAGGAGAATCAGAAGTTCAAGGACATCCTCAGCTGTATAAAAATTCTAAGCCGAGCCTTAGTTATGTGAGACCTTATCCCAAACAAACACAGCAAGACTGAAATAGACCATCAGTATACAAATACAAGAATAAGAATGCACTGGTTTCTGTGTGTAGAATGTTAACCACAGAAGAAAAGGAAAGCCTGTCTCATTCAAGTACTGCTGCATGTGGAGTAGTGGCCACTCTCCAGGGAGCCTACCTGTGTGAACTGTGAGGACACAGTGTTCTTTTCTTTAGTTTGTAAATGAAAGATCAGATATGTGTCACACAGCAAGTTAGCAGGAGCTAGACACTGGACCCTTCACCTCATGATTTTTTTCTTTCCTACCTGCCAATAAGTTGAAGCCCATGTTTGTATATTTTGGGAAATACCTTCAGACTCATCATTAGGGAGGTGGAGGCATTCTCTTGCAGTTTGTATTCTGGTCTGGAGGTTGTGTTCCAGATTTCAAGAAGCCGTTGGACATGCAGGTGATGACATCCTCAACATTTTTCATCCTGCACTCTGGCTTGCATTTGCTTCCATTTGAGGTAAATAGGAGGTTAAATATCCAATTTTCAGACTTTCCATATTTTTAATCAATAAAAACCACATTTTATAATGTCTGTTTTGTGTAAACTCTTCCCTGAAGTGATCCAATAGCTAGCACATCTCTAATTTTATATTTTTTATTATTTTATAATCATCAGATAAGACATATTAATGTATTAGTTGTAGCTCTTCAGAACTGCTCAAAAAATTACTTGTTAAGCCTCTGTACATGTGGAAGCTGAATTATGCTGCTGTCAGAGTCCAAAGGGTAAAGCTGTAGAGCTTTTGCCTTTTTTCCAAGGGAGCACAGCAGTGTGAACCCATGAGTTCATGTGACATGAATCAAGTCCCTGCATATGTGTGGCCTCCATGAGAACTGCTGTTTGGCTTCTCCAAAATCCATTGTGCTGTGATACTGTGACTCATCTGTGTACATATGCTACATTTTTAAAAACATGCTGCTTGTACCTTATAATAAGGCTGGCTGAGTGCAGTGGTTTAAAGTAGGATGGAAGCCGAGTTGCTCAGAGACATAACTATATGCAATGTGCACAAAACACCTCCCCTATTTTTCTATTTTAACCCCATTCTCTTGTTTTTTAAATAGAAAGAAATCCTGTCATCTGCTTAAACCCCAGCTGATGAATGTGTTACCTTAGAAGCTTCTTCTGGGATGACACCCCCTGTGATGGTTAAACCTATTTGTCTCTTTAAGCAGTTTGAAACACACTTGAACTATTTCCCATGAGTATGTGAGGGAATTTCCAGAAGCAACTGGAACACGGCTTAGGAAGGAGTGGAATGGTACCCACCCCATAGGCACCATCTTTGGATGGAGTGGATACAAAAAGAGTGGAGAAGCTTGCACAGGAGTCTAAGTTCTGTTCACCTGCACTTTGGTCTGGGTCTGCTGCTCCATCACACAGACACCTGACCTGAGTATGTACCATTGTCTCAGACTTCTCATCCCATTCCCAACTTTTAGGCTTCAATAAAAGTGGGTACTGCATCTCCAGCCTGTCTTTTTCTGAGGTTTCCTGCACTTTGAACTGAGTTGCTGTTATTTAACCTAGATCTCAAGCCTAGAGTTGCCCACTAAAGGACTCCTCACCCTCTCAAGTGTACGTCAGTCTCATCAAGCTCATCAAGACTACATTTTTGGAGAATTTGGGGAAGGGGAAAACCTGATCAAAATACATTGTATGAAAATTAAAAAATTAAATAAAAAGATACAGTCAAGAATCCACTATTAATTTAGGAATTCTTGGATTGATCACATACACACAGTGATATAAGTCTAGGAAGAGGGGAAATTGGTTTTTCAGCAAGAGGAGTAAAGTGAGTCAAGTGGTGGCTGCATTTTCTGGGGGTAGGGGAGGTGGGGAATTTAAACAAAGGAACACAGGGACTGGCTGGGCTCACAGGTGCTAGGATCCCCTGCTGTGAAATGAGACAGGATGTCTGCTCTGAGGCAGGGAGCCAGACATGAAAAGCTAAAGGTGCCTGCGTCTTACAAGTAGGTAATCAAAGGATAGGATTCTAAAGTTTGGTTTAAATGTTCTTAAAGATTGAAGGGAATACAGATTTTGCCTGAACCACATGGGGAATTCTTGCTGTGCTTTGGAACTATTAGGAAGAGCTGCTCACAGGCGCTGGGAGTTTTTGCTGTGCAGAGACAGAGTATTTGGAGGAAGGCAGAGGCAGACAGTAAAAGGCTGCTGGCCTCCAAAAAGCAGGAAAAGGACAGTGATAAGGAAAATTGATTTAATTGGTTTTAGGGACAGAAGGGAGTATAATGGTAATCATTTAAGTATACAGAGATATTAAGCTCCACAGAAGAGAGACTGAGTGAAAAACTGCTTTAGAGAAGACTTGAAAAGGTCTTGCCAGGATATGCTCAAATTCTTTAAAAGTGGGTTCCATGGGAATTCTGAGATTGATTCCTGACATGACAGATAAGAAGCCTAAGAATAGACTTATACAGTAAGCAGAAGGGAATTTAATTGTACATATTAAAATATTGAGGCATTTGATCTTTAAAAATTAGATCAAAGGCAGAAGATAGAGTTTCTAGCCTATTCTCAGACAGTAGAAATTTAGGCCACTGGCCGGCCACTAAAAGTAATTTTGAACACAGGAAATCAATGTGTTTATCCACTGGCACAAAGACTGGTACAGTGAGTGGTGGACAGGTTTGCTATAACTAATTATTGGGTTATAATGAATTTTGTGAACGGTGTTGGAACATGTGCATTTTTCAGTCTCAAAAATAAAGTTTGTCAGTTTTCTTAGTGGAAACAACTGCTGTGTAGAGACAATTTTAAAAATAACAATTTTCCAAATCTTCAGTTTCTTTCTTTCTTTTTTTCTTCCCTTTGGCATTTCATGACATGACGTGGTACATCTAGGAGCTCTGTAACTCCTGAAATTAAGCTGTATCTATCTTTTTCATGTGTTTCCAGAGAAACATGCAGCTTTCTAGGGATGGGGATGTAATACCAAAGTTGAATTTATGAAAAAGAGTGAAAAAGAGGGAGACCCAGAGCGATTTTATTTGAATATCTCCTGTCTTTCTGGGGACGGGAAAGTCAGGTTTGCAAAGTCAGTTTTGAAAAGAGTACTGAGTGTTTGCAAACTCTTTCAAATGTCTGAGTTGGAGGAAGTAAAGTCTTGGACTTTGGGAGAGGAGTTGGTTGGCTTCTTGTTTGAGTATTCCAACAATAAAGATTATTGCAATAACAATGGAATCTCAGATTGGATACCACAGAGGCCTCCTTTGCCAGCCAGCAATGGAACACAAGGCTATGCCATCCCCAACTCGGCTGGAGGACCCGGACTAGGTCACCTGTCTCTCTGCACTAGCAGCCCCTGTACACTGTGCACACTGAATGCAAGCAGCCCTCCCGAAGCTGCCCAGTCACTCAGAGGATGGGGGCAGGGTGCCCTAGAGAAGCCTGTGGGGGGAGGAGCAAGGCGGGGCCATTGTGGAGGCGCGTGGCGGTGCCGTGACTGAGGAAGCGAGGGCTGCAGCACGGGCAAATGGTGCTCTTCGGAGCCCTGCTGACCGGTTAACTTCTCCAGCGTCCTCCTGGCTGCGGTGAGGGCACTGAGTGGTGGTGGCAACAGCGAGGCCCAGGTATGGTGTGTTGAGGCGGTGTGGAAGGTGAGCGACCCTCTCGGGGACTGATGGGTCTGGGAATGGAGGGGAGTCTGGAGGTCTCGGTCCGCGCTGCCCTTGCACCTAAGGCTGCCGAAATGTGTAACCGAGACCCCTGGTTCCCTCTCTGCCGCGGTAAGGTCACCCCAGCTCTGCTGCCTGCACTTCGTGGTTTGCCGACCTGTGCGCTCACGGGCCTGACTCTGAGCCCCCCCCCCCCCCCCCCCCCAGACAGTGTTGCAAGTCACTCTTTCCTCCAGGGCTGGTGCGACCCAGGCCATTCATTCCCTGTGCATGTGAGCATCTGCTCCTCCAGCTTTTGCAGATCAGGGAAGGTGTCCCAGGGGCCTGCGCTGTGGTTTTCCAGCTTCCTCTCACAACTCACCTCCAGTGTACAGTTTCTCTCTCTGCCTTGCATAGTTTCCATAAATAAAAACCAAAATAAGTCACAGGGTAAGTGAAGCAGAATATTGGAAAAAAAGCAACCAAAAATACGTTTTACTTCTTTTCTAGTAACAATAATGCCAACTGAAACAATGTGGGTATTCATAGATATTTAGAAATGTAATTTTCTTTGAACAGAACTTGAGAGTATGAGAAAAGTGATTATTGAGAGACAATTTGTAGGTTCTTTTAATAGCTCATCTCCTTGTAAACCTTATACAAAAGCAAGTCTTAAGTTCTAGTGTCATCTTCCTTAGATTGTGGTATTAGTGTTGTCATTTGGTGTCCTTAATTTGCTTGCTGTGCCTCACATAATAAGAATGATCTTTTCCAAGTTCTTTTGAAAAAGAACATGGATTGAACTTTTTGTTCTCAAATTCTTTGAAAAGCTCTAAGTTAAGTACAGGATTGAATTTAAGCTCCTCCCTGCCATCAGGGCAGCTGCCAACTTACCCTTAGCCTTACATATGACTCTCACTATTGGGCTTCAGGATGCTACCCAGGCAGATACACTGGACACCTCTTCTGGCTGGTGGTAGTTGCTTTTGTCTTCTATTGCTGTTCTTTACTTGAGAGAACTCCTGATTCCTAAAATAGAAGCAAGTGTCTCTCTTTTTGATTTTTGCCTCTTTTGTTTGGTATTAAATTAAATATTTTTCTCATTTGTATTTATTATTAGATACACTTTTCACTTGTTATTTATTCCCATTAGACTTTGTGTCTCTCCTCTCCCTAACTACAGGGTAGAGATTCATTAGATTATTAATAATTTTCTCCCTAGTACTTGTCAGACAAAAGTACTTTTTTCTCCCTAGTACTTTGTCAGACAAAGTGTTGGAGTGGATAGAAACAGGCAGCAGTGCAGCAGATTTCAAGTGGATAAGAGTCTGAACTGAGGCCCTCCTGCAGGCAGAGCAGCACTTCACTTATTGAGCACCTCACTAACCCTTAAAATCAAACAAGCAGACAACCCACACTTTCAAAAATGTTGTTTCTTTTTTTTGGTGCAGGGTTTTTCTGTGAAACCCTGCCTTTTCCTTGGTAGCCTATAGATCAGGCTGGTTTCAAATTCAAGTGATCTGCCTACCTACCTCTGCGTCCACAGTGCTGGGATAAAAAGTGTGTTACCATTGCCTGTCTTCTGACAACATTTTTTTATTGTCATAAGATAAAATAGAATTTGTCTTTATATTGTTTTTGAGTGAAAGTTTGTTGCCTACCAAAGTTTATTTGACTTTGTAAATACTTTCTCTGTATGTCTAGAATAAAATAAAAAGTGCTGAGAATGAGAAAGCCACCAGAGTGGCTTTCCTAGGTTTTGCTTTGATGTTCTACTGGAAATACGATTGTGGTGATGGACAAAGTTACTGGGCCTTCTTGTTTCCAGACAGGAAAACTCGGAGATCTCAGGGAAGTCTGTGTTTTGAAGTGTTCAGAAAGGAGAGGTGTTTTATCATCTTTAGTGTGATGTTTTCTACCAGTTTGTACAAGGAGTTTTTCCTACATGTTATATTTTGGTTCTCAAGTTAGAGCGTAAAGCAACCTAGTATATTCTACATACTTACCTTTGCTCTCCTTTTTTAAGATGTGTTGTTTTTTCCTTTATTGTTTATGAAAATGAAATCATATTTAATCATAAAAACCTTGAGATTATGCATCAAATTATTCTTACAAACTCATGATTCTGCCTATGTCAATTATATTTCCATAATACTAGATATTTTACTTATCATTTATCCTTGGCAAATGGCTTTTTGTAATTTCTTTTGTATCTCAGTCTCAACTTTAAGTCAGGATTCTAAGCCATGTGCCTGACACTTAAAAATGAAAATGAAACACTGCTTGTCTTTTTAACATTTGTTCCAAAATTTAATAATAATTGGTAAATTACTATGTATGGGCTCTGTTCCGGAACTCTTTGCTAAGTGGTTTCCCATTTAATATTCAAAAGCATCGTAAAAATTTGGCACACTCAGAAACAGGTTCATAGAGATAATAGTACTTGGTTGGGTCACATGGTACAAAGGAGCCAGGATATTTACTTACTTCTCTTTGACTCATGACCCAGGTCCTAACTCTTTTGTGAGCTACATTTTAAAAGGACAAAGTTTTGCATATATTTGTAAGTGTATGTTCCTCCAAATTACAAGCAGTTTTTCATTATTTCTGCCTAAGAAGATGTTGTCTGATTCATGGAAGCTGTAGTCACAGGTGTTTGAAGGATGCTGGGATTTGGACTCCAGGCTGCATGAGCAGCAAGTTTTTTTTTAACCTGGAACCAATCTGTCTAGTCCCCAGAACTGTAGTTTATAAAGCATTTAATATAGATTTAAAAGTGGACATTAAGGGAGGAGAAACACATGCAAACATGATAGGCATGAGGAAAGGAAAGGTAGATGTGGGGAACAAGCTATGTCAACCTGTGCCCTTCCCCCAGGTTGCAAACCCATCTAGGTTGAGCTGGCTGGAACATGCTGTTTACCACTAGAGATCCAAATAAGGAAGGACCTGGGAAGCTGCCTGCATTGGAGACCTGAAGTTGGCCACAGGAGTTGAGTTGAATGGACTGCCAGCTGAGCTTGCTCCTTACACCTCTGGCCCATGATTAAGGATGCACACTGCTGAGCTATCCTTGACACCTCCCAGACTGCTATCTCCTTGCCCAGCCCCTGGAGAAGAGACTCTGGGGGGTGGGGCTTCCCCTTTCCCTTTATATGTGAAAGCCAATTATTAAATTTCAAGCCTTGATCAGAGAACTTTGTCTTGGCTTTGTCTCTTCTCGCACTCTGTCCCCTTTCATTCCCAGCCCCCCTTTCAGGTGAACCCAGCTTATTTGTGGCCGCAGGCTGCTACATCAACCAAAGACAGAAGTGAGTCTGGGTCAAGAAGAGATGATGGGAAAAACATTTAATAAATACATAAAGTAAGTACTTTATAATGACCTTATTTTATTCTGTGTATGTATGTCTATATGTGTTCGTGTGCATATATGGAGGTCAGAGGACAATGAGTAGGGAGGTTGTCAGACCACAGGGGTTCTGGTGATAGAACTTGGGTCCTCATGCTTAATGACAAGTGCTTTAACCCTCTTTAAAAATTACATTTATTGGAATGGAGAGATGGCTAAGCAGTTAGGAGCACTGAATGCTCTTCCAGAGGTCCTGAGTTCAATTCCCAGCAACCACATGGTGGGTCACAACCATCTGTAATAGAATCTGATGTCCTTTTCTGGTATGTCTCAAAATAGCTATAGTATACTCATACAAATATAATAAATAAATCTTAAAAATTACATTTATTATTTTTATGTGTGTGAGTGTGCAGGAGTTGTGTATGTGGATTTTGTAGAAATTATTTAATCTCAACTCAGGGGTTCTACCCTGCCTTTGGCCATTTAGTTCTCAGATAGAAGACACACACAACCTTTGTATTTACAATAAGCCTTAATTAGCATAAGAGCAAATATTGATCCTCTAGCTGTTATGTCTCTATCCCAGCCAATAATCCCACTATATAATTTGCCATAATTTGTTTACTTCTAGTTTGTTCTTATTTCTAAGATACCAACAACCTAATATAGAGATCAGTATATTTGGAAGATTCTTAGACTCCAGTTCTCATTAATTTAGTATGGTGTTTGTTAAAAACATGGCCCACTTTTCAGCCCTTCCTCTGAAGTTGACAGACTATCTACTCTCAGAGGGGAAAGAATCCCATTTGGGGAGAAGTAGCAGATCTTTGTAAATTTTGTTCTACTCTTATTCATAACTAATTTCCACTACTTGGGAGGTGTCTTTGCCTTGGGACAATTTAGTATAGAAAACGCAGTTTTAGTTTTCTATGGGGTTTGCGTGTTTTTTTTTTTTTTTCAGTATTGACACCAAGGCCACTGCCTCTTGAATAGTAGGCAAGTGCTGCACTCCTGATCCATATCCATAGTCTTAGCATCTATCTCAGTGTCAGACCTGTCTACCATCCTCACTACACCATCAGTAAGAATTTTCTGACTTTTCTCAGTAAAAACCCTGGTGAGCATAAGGTGATTTTAAATGAGTTATCAAATGAATTACTATTTTATTTATTTATTTATTTATTTATTTACTTACTTACTTACTTACTTATTTTGGTTTTTCTGAGACAGGGTTTCTCTGTGTAGCCCTGGTGGTCCTGGAATTCATTGTGTAGACCAGGCTGGCCTCGAACTCAGAAATCCACATGCCTCTGCCTCCCTAGTGCTGGGATTAAAGGTGTGCGCCATCAATTATTGATCATTATTGGTTATCAATTAGTATTGATAATTATTGATTACCATTTATTGATTATTGATTGACATTGATTGTTGATCGCTGTTCCATCACCGTGATCCCCGGCCTCTGCTTCCCTCCGAGTGCTGGGATTATAGGTGTGTACCACCCCTGCCCCGCTGAATTACTATGTTTTTATTTCTTATTTATATATTATTTATAACTGAGACTGTGTTCCTGTAGTCTGGTCTTGAGCTCTTGAGCTTTCCCTGAACTCCTGATTCTCATTCGACCTCCCAGACACTGAAATTATAGGTGTACTACCTGGCTTTAAATCTGAAGATATATTTGACTATTTGTAGAGAAATGGCATGAGGAGACTGCTTCCAGCTTGCTGGCTTCCAGGCAACCTAGAGTCTTTGTCATTCTCAGCTGACTGAGACAGAGGAAGCTTATGTTCTCAAGCAGAGAATCCTGGTGTTCTGACAAGTAGGTTGCAAACCTGAGGAAGCCCCCTTCCCATTCCTTTTCCCATGAGAGAGTAACTTTGTTTACAGTTTAATAGACATCATGATGGGAAGCAGTGCAGCAAGCAGCAGGCATGGCAGCTGGAGCAGAATGCTGGGAGCTCACACCTTCAGCCACAAAGCAGGAAGCAGAGGGAGCAGACTGGATATGACAACAGTCTTCAACCTCTCAAAGCTCACCTCCTGGGACTTACTTCCTCCAGCAAGGCCATACCTGTTAATCCCTTCCAAACAGCACCACCAGCTGACAAGTGTCCAAATGTCTGAGTCTGGGGGACATTCTCAGTCACTATTTATATTTAATGGCTGTGACATACACATTAGCAGAATTCTCAAGTTATTTGCTTTTAAAAGGAGGTATATAGATTCAGAGTTTGAACCTGTCATTTTGTAATAGGAATCTCTTTGACTCTTAAGGGATGAATTTTTTTTAATTTTTTATTTTTACTTTTATTTTTTGTTTTTGTTTTTTCAAGACAGGGTTTCTCTGTGTAGCCCTGGCTGTCTTGGAACTCACTCTGTAGACCAGACTGGCCTCGAACTCAGAAATCTGCCTGCCTCTGCCTCCCGAGTGCTGGCATTAAAAACATGTGCCATCAATTATTGATCATTATTGGTTATCAATTAGTATTGATAATTATTGATTATCATTTACTGACTATTGATTTGCATTGATTATTGATTTTTTTATTCCATCACGGTCATCCCCCTGCCTCTGCCTCCCAAGTGCTGGGATTAAAGGCATGTGCCACCACCGCCCGGCCAGGGAAGAAGTTTTTCGGACTGGCATATAATCTAGGTAAGGAGAATTTAAGAGAAGCATGGAAATTCTGGGCTTGATAACATGGACACCACTGAACACCCTTGCACATGCCTAAAGCAAGTTTAAAAGCAAAACTCTTCTGTCCGCAGGATTAGTAATTTATCCTCAGGGTCTTTTACATATGCCCCTAAAACACATAAATTGTCTTTCTCACTCCAGTGACTTAGCTGACAACCTCTGTGTGTCTTTAGCCATCTTTCATGTATATAATATATCATTAATACAAATATCAGAAAGTGAAACCAAATCAAAGTTGATTTCAAAAACTAGAGTCATGTGTGTTGATAAAATATGTTTTAAAGACTCTCATAAATCTTACCAAAGCCGATTTGAATTTCACAGTGTATGTAAGGCTTCATATAATAATGTTTGATGTATACTCGTATAATTACAGAAATCTATGTGAATATTGTATTTATGAACCATAATGCAGTGATAGCCTAACTTGTAGCTAGAAGAATTTGACTTTGTGCCTCTTTGGATCTAACAATGACTTAACTGGCACACTAGTTAGTTCCTAAGCCTGAAGCTCGAGACATGCCAGCATTTAATAATCTTGTGTTTTATGGTACAGTTAAGTGTTGCCTTACAAATGCCAGTGTTTTTTTGTCCTCTGCCCCCTTTTTCCTTCTCTGCCTTCATGGCTCTGCTCTTGTCTGTCTGCCTCTACCCAGTCTGCAGGCCTCACCCCTCTCCCTTCTCCCAATAAACCTCCTTATATCTGACCTCTTGTATATAGTAATTTCTCGAGAGCACATCTTGGCATGGGGCTGCAGTAATACTCCCTTGCTGTATTATATTTCAGCCTCATGTATTAAATTTGTTATCACAATAATCAGCCCCTTATGATGTGTTCTTTTAATGTACTTCTTGGGGGATGCATTTTTTTTTTGTTTGTTTTGTTTTTCAAGACAGGGTTTCTCTATGTAGCCCTGGCTGTACTGGAACTAACTCTGAAGACCAGGCTGGCCTGGAATTCAGAAATCCGCCTGCCTCTTCCTCCCAAGTGCTGGGATTAAAGGCATGTGCCAAAAATTATTGATCATTATTGGTTATCAATTAGTATTGATAATTACTGACTAGTGCTTATTGATTATTGATCGGCATTGATTATTGATCATTATTCCATCACTGTGATTCCCCGGCCTCTGCCTCCCAAATGCTCGGATTAAAGGCGTGCACCACCACCGCCCGGCATATGATGTTTTCTTTTAATGAACTTCTTGGAGGATGCATTTGTATGGGTAATGTGTTATACTGTGTGTGTTTTCTTGAGTGGCTAGTATGACACGTTTTAAGGCACATTTTAGGTCAGAGGATAAAGGGAATATTTTAGTAGATTGTTTAACTAGTTGGCAGTAAAAAGTAAGTAACTGTTAGTTGGACTTATTGATGCTTTATGCAAAGTGAATGTTAAGTGTTGTTATTCAGGAGGGCATAGATTCTTTCTCCATCAACCTCTCTGACCCAGTTGAAAAATTGAGAAGTGTTTACATATGAGGCTTAAATTGTAGGGAGGATGTTCTCTGGACAGATAGAACAGATAAAACAACCTGAGAATAATTCATTTTGATAAGGTTTACTTGGCATTAATCTTTTGTCTTGCGTTAATCGGACATTTAAATTTTCAAATCTCCCATTTCCCTTGATAGAAGATCAGTGAAGAGTACATTATGGTATAAAATTAACTTATTTTTTTCTCCTCATACAGAAGTTCCACCCACCATGAGGCAGTGTTGCAGGAAGCAAGCAGAAAATGATGGCTGGGAAATAGGTATGTTTTAATGATTAAAGATATTTACGTGTCTAGATAATTTTTGATATTTTTATTTTATGATATGGCTTCAGGTATAACATGTGACTTTATACACCAACTCTGTATTTTCAGTGTTTATAAACTCTAACCTTTAAAGATTATTTTACTGTTAAGGATTTTGTCCTGAGGAAGTAGATATTCTTGCACAGAACAATTTAATATATTTTAGTTTATCTCAGCATTGCATGTAATACTGAGAATTGGGAAAAATATATAAGTATCTAATACATAGTATTGTCAGTTAATCATCTATATATAGTAAAACATTTTCTTTTTCATGTGTCTATTTTGAGAAAATACAGGGAACATATAAAATTTTAATAATCGGTAAAAACAAGTCGTTTGCAGTTTGGACAACACATACCATTGTTGTCACCTACAGCTTTACTTTAAAGACATGATAATCTGGGAGGCAGAAGCAGGTGAATTTCTGAGTTCGAGGCCAGCCTGGTCTACAGTGTGAGTTCCAGGACAGCCTGGGCTATACACAGCAACCCTGTCTGCAAAAACCAAAAAACAAACAAACAAATAAAAAAAGACATGATAATCAAAACAGTGAAGCCTAATTCTTTTAGGGTTAAAAAAGTGAAACTGTGTTTGTAAATCTGTCAGGGGGTCTTTTAAATTAATTCTGTGGCAGGGAGCTGTAACTGTTGTTTATTGTTTTGCCTGTTTTGGTTGTAGGATGAGTACATGGCTGCCAAGATCCAGATGCTGGAGAAGCACTTCTGCTATGCAGGAGGATGGGACACTGTCTGAAATATTTAGTGGAACACAGAGGTTGAGTATGTTTTACTTTCTTGGTGCCCAATTTTATTGTGAACTTTTTAGGATTAAGAAAAAAATTGCTTTAATCCTCAATTATTTATAGTCTGTATAATTTCCTTTTCTGTTGCTGTAAAATAAACATACTATGACCAAGGTAATTTATGGAAGTGATTATTTTGGCTTCTGCTTCCAGAGGGATGAGACCATCATGGCAGGGAGCTGAGAGATCACATGTTAAACCCCAAACATGAACAGAGAGAGTGAACTGGAATTGAGGCTAGTCTACATACTATCCTCAGAGCCTGCCTCTAGTGAGGTGTAGCCTGTTAAGTCACCACCAGGGATCAGATATTTGACCCTATGGTAGACATTCTCATTCAAACCACTATATTCTACTCCCAGGCCTCAAAGGCTCTGAGGCCATTGCTCTAATGCAAAGTACATTTAATCCTACGTCAGAAGCCCCCATAGTCTTCCACAGTCTCAATAAAACCCTGTGAGTTCGAATAGTGAACTAACTTCAGCATACAATGGCACAGATATACATTACTATTCCTAAAAGAAGGAATGGGGGCATATAGAAAATGCTGGATCCAACAAGACTGAAAATGCAGCATATAATCACTGAATCCCCAGCTCAGCAATTCCCAGCTGTGGGCCTTGACCCATATACAGGGGGGTTGCCTAAGAACATCTGAAAATTGTAATTTATATGACAATTCAAGACAGTAGCAAAATAAAAGTCATGAAGTAGCAATGAAAATAATTTTATAGTTGGGGTCGCTACAACACAAGAAACTGTATTAAAGGGATACAGCATTAGGAAGGTTGAAAACCAGTTCTCTAGCTTAATATCTGATATCAGAGGGCTTAGATGGCTCCATCCCTCCATCTTTCCTGCCTGCAGAATATGTCTCTAACAGGCTGGTTCCACTCCGTGTAAGCCACTTTTCCTGACAGATGTCTCACAGCTTTGGCACCTCCAACATCTTGGAGTCTGTAGAGTGACCTAGGCTTCACTTCATCTCTCAGGATCTTCATGCAGGGACTCAGGATTAGGGTTGAAGTCCTTTGTGGTACATGCTTGTGATTTCCCTGAGAAAGGATCTGATGTTCTTTCTTTATTGAGAAAGGGTACATACATAGCAGAAACCATTTGGTTTTGCCAAAGAAGTCAGGAGAGGGCCATATTCTCAGTCTGGAAAGGGTATCACCCAATTACCCCTTTGTTTTTGCTGTCTCTTCTACCAGCTCTGTCTACTCTTCTTGGGTCTAATCTCTGCAGTGGTTGAGTAGAGTGTCTTGTGGGTTGGTGAATATATCAGGAAATTTTAAGTTATATATAGTTTTAGCTATGCAGTTCCTGTCTGAAGACTTATCTACTGTGATGGTTTGAATAAGAATGGCCCCCATAGGTTCATGTGTTTGAATGCTTGTTCCATAGGTAGCTGCACTATGACGAGATGTGGCCTTTTTGGAGTATGTGTGGCAATGTTGGAGGAAGTATGTCACTGTGAAGGTGGGCTTTGAGGTTTTAATAGATGTTCAAGCTGTGTCCAGTGTGGACACAGTCTCCTGCTGCTGCTTACAAATCAAGATGTAGAATTCTCACCTCCTTCTCCAGCACCATGTCTGCCTGGATGCTGCCATGCTTCCCACCATGATGATAATGGACTGAGACTCTGAAACTGTAAGTCAGCCCAATGAAGTGTTTTCCTTATAAAAGTTTCCTTGGTCATGGTGTCTCTTCACAGCAATAAAACTCTAAGATACCTACTCACCCACTTTTTTTTGCACGGTGAGACTGTTCCATCAGTTTCTGTCCCCACTCCCAAATTATTTATTTATTTAATTTTATTTTCTGTTTTTTGATTCCAAATAACCTCTTTCTGAGTTTTAATTCACCAAATCTAGATTATTTCCTTTCTGATCATTTTAGCACTTGTCTTTGTTTAGTGGGTATTATTCCCAATTTTTTTTTTAATTTTGAGTCTTCTTATGGTGACATTTATGTATGTTTATCCCCACAGCAAATTGTTTACAATATGTATGTCAGTATTGCATTTTTTTAACCTGTACAGTTTGCTGATACATGTTTAGTATTTAAGTTCTCTGTTCATACACCACTGCTAGATTGCCTGGTTTAAATAATTTTACATTGTTTCTCTGGGACAAAGACTCTTAATGTATGTGCATATTAGCACTCTTCAGTGCTTAGTGTAGTTCCTTGTTATGTAGACAAAAGCTGAAGCTACATTTTCATTACTGTGGTATTGTACTGTTGTCTCTGTGATGACTGAATCATTCAGACAGGTTTGTTAAGTTAAAATTAAGTACTAATCAATCAAAATAATTGCTTTGCCTAATGAGGGCAGATCATACTGTTTGTTTGTTTGTTTGTTTGTTTGTTTATTTTGAGACAGGGTTTCTCTGTGTAGCCTTAGCTGTCCTGAAACTCACTTTGTAGACCAGGCTGGACTTGAACTCAGAAATCTACTTGTCTCTGGCTTCCAAGTGCTGGGATTAAAGACTGCCTGGCTGGATCATACTGTTTATAATTACAAGTTTTGCTGGTAAATGTTACTTTAGTGTGGATCCTAGTACAGTTTTTAGTGTTAGTGTCTAGAATATGCAAAATTTTCTTCAACATATCTTGGCAAATTTAATTTCTTCGACTTTGGGCACATATACTCTGAGAAACTAAGAATGTTAAAAAGAAAAACAAAACCACTGTTTTTTAAATCACTAATTAAGAAACTCCTTTTTATAGCACCTTACTCACATGGGAGGAAATGAAGGAGGAAAAGATTGCAGTTATTACTATTTAATTCTTATTATTTGGTCTTATCTTTTGGTGTCTTTGTTTTCCTCTGGTGTTTGGTGTAGGACTTAGTGGTCCTTTTTGATTCTTTTATTAGTAGGGAGGTGCTGACTGCACAAAGATGCTTGGCTTTTGTGGTTGTGAGCCCTCTGGGTCTTTTGTCTGGGCTATAGCCTGCAGCATGTGTATTGATCTCCAGGGTGAAGCCCAGTGCAGCATCCCTCCAAGATAGACCCAAGTACAGCAGGGGGAACCACTGGCTCTATCACCTTGGTGGGACAGAATCAAGGTAAGACTTGAACATGACCTGTAGCAGTCACTGGAGTCCAGGGATCCAGTGATGGCATGGGTAGAGTGATAGTGGGTGAGTTAGAAATTGGGACAGAAGAAAGGCTTGGTCCAGGGCCTGTTTAACTGAGAGCTGGCCAATCCAACCCAAGGGCCACATTTGCCTTAAGCACCTGTAGTCTAGAAGGACTGTAAGACTGGTTCCCTTGATGTGTTTCTCTCCCAGGAAGCCTATTGGCAAGCTGGCATGTGGGCAGGGGTGGGGTGTGTGTGTGTTTCCTCTTATCAGGTCAGCGTGGCATAGGTTAAGGACTTAGGTTTTGAAGATAAAGTGATCCAGTTTAGTCTTAGCTTCATGTCTTTGAATGATCTCTTTAACCTCTGAACCCCAGTTACTCCATCTGCAAAGTGGCAAGACTAATACTTCCTCGGGCATTATATGAAGTTTAAAAACTAGCACGGTCCTCAGACACATAGTAGGCTCAGAGTGGCAGCTGCTGTTGTCAGGGCCAACTGAGAACTGTAGGTGTCCCGTGTCCTGAGATCACAGAGGACCAGCTAGACCTTGGCCCAAACCCGTCCACTCTCAGGCCTCCTTTCTGATCCTGTGGACAAGATCTGAGCTGGCAGACACTGGCAGGAGGACCTGCTGTGCAGAATGCGTCCATGCCTGAATGGTAAGTCACTGGCTGCATTCCTGCCTGCACTGTGATTATAGGGTACTGAGAGAGCTGCACGCCCTGATAAAAGTGAGGCACCAAAAGAACCAGAGCTTTTGTTCTCTGAGCCATTCTATTGTGTCTCTCTCATCTCCCCCATTCCCCTCCCCTAACTCAATAAATAAATAAATAAATAAATAAATAAATAAATAAATAAAAGTAATGGAAGAGATGAAGGGCTCTCAGCACCAGATCACAACACAGGCTCCTGGAGTTGGCAGCTTTCCAGTGCCTGCACAGAATTCCCTCCTTTTGCTTTCCTCAGTTCAACCTAATTAAAATAAATTGGAGTGCACCCCTAAAACCTAGAGTTTCCTGCATCCTTGCCACCCATCAGAGCCCTCCCTCAGTGCAGTCTGTGAACACTCTCCCTGTCTGATGCTTCCCTCAGAAGAGACCCACCGAAGTGACCACCCCATTGTCCACTTCTGTGGTTGGAGTCTCCTTCCCCAAGCACCCCTCAGGTCATGTCATACTGCCACCCTGGAACCTTCAGAGGGTCCCTGTTGCTTGTTTTCAGGCTCCTCAGTGTAGCACAAGGCTCTTCAGAATTTGTCCTCGGCCTGCCTTTGCCTTGTAGACTTATGTTTCCAAGTAGCAGCCAAGTCTCTGTTTCCTGCATGGGTCTATAAATTACCTGCCTTTGTGCCTTTAGTCACATGGCCCATTAGCTTGGAAAGCCTTTATCCTGGTGGGATTAGAGCCATTCTGGAGGGATTAGTTGAAGTGCCAACTCTTCCAAAAACTGCATCTTGCCAGGGAACATGCTCCTGCCTCACCTGGCACACAAAAGATTCAGAATTGATGTTGAATTTGCTCACAGACCCTCCTCTGTCACTGTGAGGGCCTGCGGAACGTAAAATAGCAGTATGAGCTGTCTGCCTTGCATGTGGGGAGCCTACCTGAGGCATGGTGGAATAGCTGCTTGGCCCTAACCACTGGAGTAGACATCACTTGGGGGGTGGTTCTTCTTGGTTCAGAGTAGGGAATGGGGAATCAAAGTGGCTGGAGGCATGTAACTGGTGTCAGGGGGTTCAGAGGGCTTGTCTTCTCTGAACCTTTTGAGGAACACATCAATCCTCACTTCAGCTCTCCCACTGTAGCTCAGTGGAGGCCTTCAGGCTTGGCATCCTGTTTGGCCTCCTCCCTGGCACTTTCTGCTGGTCCAGGTTAGCCATATAGGGCCTCATTGCAGCCTAAATGAAGTAAGCAAGTGAAGTGCAGAGTTAGGACAAGGGACACCTGTCCTACATCCCAGTGGAAGAGCCAGGGCATCTGGGGTCTCTGCTGATCAGGGAATAACCTTCAGCCTAGCTATCCCCTCTAAGAAAATTAAGATGGTAGCTAAGGGAAACCACCTCCAGGCCTGCCTGCCTTCACTCACTGATGCAGAAAAATGTGCAGACCCCCTGCCACTGCCCCCCCCACATACATGTAGAGTTCTGTTCTTGGATGTGGAAATGTGGCAGGGAACCGGACAGACACACCTTTGCCCTTCTGAAGGTGGTTCTAGTCGGTTGACATCATAAACAGTTTCTGTAGTAAAAAGACATGTTCCCTTGTGTTTGGGGAATAAGTGGGTTGGAGGAAGCAGAAGGTGGGAGAGTGTGGTGGGGACATCCCAGAGAAGGAGACATCTGAATGACAGTTAAGAGGCAGGCGAATTGGCGGTGTGGAGATCTGAGGAAAGAATACTCAGGTAGACTGAACACCAAGGCTGAATTCAGGCTCTGAGGTAAGAGAACAGAATGGGTTCTGGCCAGAGTGAGGAGGGTGGAAAGGGAGGGATGAAGAGATGGATGGATTTTTGTAAGAACTTCATCTTTTACTCTGGGGGCCATGGGAAGGTGTAGGTTTTTTTTTTTTTTTTGGTTTTTCGAGACAGGGTTTCTTTGTGTAGCCCTGGGTTTTGCCCAGAGCACGGACTTGGTCTGCCTCATGGGACAGGATGACTGCAGTTGTCTTTCTGGGGTTCATGGTCTCTCTGAGGATGCCCCAGCAGACTGAGAAAGCTCCCTGCCCTGTTTTCCCTGTGCCTTGTTCAGCCTCCATCCATCACTAAGCCACAAATTCTAACCACTGAGACTTTTACTGGGGGTGGTGTGGGGGTGGAGGGCTCTGGATGGGGCTGGGTTTGTTACAGTGTTTTCCTGAAGTCTGCTTAGATGGCCAATTGAGAGCTTCATAGGAGTAAGTAATCAGGGAATTTGCCAGCTGGCGTTAATGGGTTGTTTGCAATTGGCCATGGTGGCCAAGCATTGTGGGTCAGGGCTTTCCCCATGGGCTGGTTGGGAAGCACTTAGTATCTATTGCTCTGTAGACCAGGCTGGCCTCAAACTCAGAAATCTGCCTACCTCTGCCTCCCGAGTGCTGGGATTAAAGGTGGGTGCCATCAATTATTGATCATAATTGGTTATCAATTAGTATTGATTACCATTTATTGATTATTGATCAGCATTGATTATTGATCATTATTCCATCACTGTCATCCACCTGCCTCTGCCTCCCAAGTGCTGGGATTAAAGGCGTGGGCCACCACTGCCCGGCCAGTTTTATTATTTCTACTTTGCTGGGCCATGGTTTTGGAAGACAGGGCCCATCTTTGCTTTCCTTTGGCAAAGTGTCTGTGCTCATAGTTTGTGAAGTGTGCAAGAAAAAGGGCGATCTGGACAGAGGTGATGAAGGTGGTATTCGGGGCAAGCAGTGTCTGTTATGTTTCCCAGGATAGATGAGCCGAGTATGTCCCCTGAGGTTGCAGTGGATGTGGAAATTCCATGATTGTCCTAGCTTGGTAATTCTGATGGAGGAGGATTGCTTCCTCTCACCCCAGCTTCTCTCCTTTCCTTTGTTCATCTCTGTGTGTGCAGGATGTGTGTGAAGTACGGCTCCATGCGGAGGCTCACAGAGTCCAGGATGGACATTTGAGCTTTATTATAGTTTCTGGAGATGGCTGAATCTGGAGGTGGCTGTAGATGCATGGTCTGCAGAGGAGGCCAAGATGGTAGGGAGGCATCCATTGAGGTAAAGGCACACCAGGCAGGCAGGGGACAGTACTGTGGGTGTCACAGACATGGATGATGACTCTGCTGTGGGGCAATGATGCTCAGCACATGGCAGGGTGAGGAGAACTCGGGCAGAGGCAGTAACAGGGAGGGAGCTGGAGGCAGAGAGTGAGTGTGTGCCTGTGCCTTCAGAGTGTCGTGTGCATACAGAACATGCATTCTGGGCACGTGCAGAGGAGGTGTAGCCTACTGGGTCATGGTTGGGCAGATGTCCAATTTGATTGGGCCACAACTGGGATAAATTTCTGTTGACTCAATCTAAAACTTTGGAAAGATTTTCTAGAACGGCTGGAGGTTTCAGGCACTGCTTGACCTGAGGAAAACTCTTTGGAGGTCTTGGGAGGACTGAGTGCTTTCAGGATGAACTTCCAGCTGGAGGCACCTTCACTGACTTGAGCCAGCCTGAAGAGGGAGGAGAGAGAGAACCAGTTCTCAGACATGCAACAGGGAGGCCCATGCTGATGGGCACTGTTAGCCCTCCAGTGGAGATCAAACACACATGGCTCGAGGCCAGCCTGGACTACAGCGTGAGTTCCAGGAAAGCCAGGGCTACACAGAGAAACCCTGTCTTGGAAAACTAAAAAAAACACCCAAAAACAAAAAAACCCAAAAACAAACAAACAAACAAACAAAACCCTGATGTTTTGGGCGGCCGAGGCAGGGGGATGACGATGATGGAATAACTATCAATAATCAATGCCAATCAATAATCAATAAATATTAATAATTATCAATACTAATTGATAATCAGCAATTATCAATAACTGATGGCACACGCCTTTTACCCAGCACTTGGAAGGCAGAGGCAGGGGGATGACAGTGATGGAATAACGATCAATAATCAATGCTGATCAATAATCAATAAATGGTAATCAATACTAATTGATAACCAATAATGATCAATGATTGATGGCACACGCCTTTAATCCCAGCACTCGGGAGGCAGAGGCAGGCGGATTTCTGAGTTCCAGGGCAGCCTGGTCTACAGAGTGAGTTCCAGGACAGCCAGGGCTACACAGAGAAACCCTGTCTTGAAAAACAACAACAAAAATCAAACAAATAAAACAACAACAAAAAAAAAAACAAAACAGAAGAGAAAGAAACACACATGGCTCCCTTTGATGGTTTCTGAGCAGGGCAGACATCTGGGTACATTTCCATCTTCTGAACTATAGAGCACTGCTAAGTGCTTCTTCTGTTCTGTCTCTTCCGGGAGACTCCAGCACCATCCCTGTAGCCTCCAGGCACAGTAGAGGGAACCAGGGACAAGGGACAGGAGACAGGAGACCCTGAAGTCAGCAGAAGGTTCCAGCTGCAAGTGAGTCATGATGGTGTGTATAGCATAGAAGTTCGAGGGAGAGAGCCGCTCTGTAGAAGATGCAGCCTACCCTGATTTGTGACGTGAACTAAACGATTAATTCATCCCTTCTAAGAACTATGAGCCCTCCCACTGAGGCAAACCTTATTTGTTTTCCTTATTAGTTTTAGGAACACACACAGCAGATTTTTTTTTTTTTCTTTCTTTTTTTTTTTGGTTTTTCGAGACAGGGTTTCTCTGTGTAGCCCTGGCTGTCCTGGAACTCACTATTTAGACCAGGCTGGCTTTGAACTCAGAAATCCACCTGCCTCTGCCTCCGAGTGCTGGGATTAAAGGCGTGTGCCATCAATTATTGATCATTATTGGTTATCAATTTGTATTAGTTACCATTTATTGATTATAGATTATTGATCAGCATTGATTATTGATCATTATTCCGTCACTGTCATCCCCCTGCCTCTGCCTTCCAAGTACTGGGATAAAAGGCGTGTGCCATTAATTATTGATTATTGCTGGTTATCTATTACTGTTGATAATTATTGATTAATATTTATTGATTATTGATCGGCATTGATTATTGATAGTTATTCCATCACCGTCATCCCCCTGCCTCTGCCTCTGCCAAGTGCTGTGATTAAAGGCATGTACCACCACTGCCCGGCAAATCCCTCGGTACCTCACTGCATTCTTCTGCACTTCCCTCTCTCCATCCTTTATTACCACCCTTTGCTGATGACCGGTCCTGTCCAGAGTACCACCCCAGCCATCTTCCTCCCTGTTGTCCTAATTCAGCGTCCTTTTACCTTATGACCCCAGCCCTAACCCCAAATAGGGACATGCTACCTCAGGCTCCGTCTTGCGCCTTTTCTGTTAGACTGCCAAGGGCACCAAGTGTTTAAAATCCAAGAGAGGAGGACACTGGGCTTGGAAAGCTACCCAAACCTACCATTTCCTTTTCCATAAAACAGAGCGGTCACCACACCTATATGGGAGGGTCAGCCTGGTGAATGTAGGGGTTGATGAATTGCATTTTCCCTTATTAGTCTGATAGTGGCTCAGCCCAGGTGTCACAGCAAGACTTCACTGTAGCATTGACAAGCCTGACCAGGGAGAGCAGGGCCATGACACTGGACAGCCTTTTTCTTTTACCTGCCCATTAGCATCTGGCTGTCTGGTCCCAAGCCCTGGAGGTGTATATAAGAAGTCGCCTTCGCAGAAATCAGCAGAAATCAGCATAGATCACAGCCAGGGTGCAAAGGGGATGCAGATTTATGCAAATGATCTCTGCAGAGTCAGGGCCACTGGTGGTTCTGCATAAATTAGCTTTTTTTGCATAAATTAGCATATTTAAGGAGCACATCTGTAGAGGAACCAGCCTATTAGCATAAGTTATAAATTTTATTCACAGATTAGCATAAAGTATGAAGTGTATATTCATTTCTAATCAGCCCCAATGATGGAGCAGTCCAGGGGCCACGGGAGACTGGTGTGACCAGTGCAGGTGTGAGCTAGGGAGAAGACATGGGCAAACATTAACAAGGTAGGGGCTAGCATGGGGACCCTTGGGGACACCTCATTCCACCTGAGATATAATGTACCATGTTGTGTTCAGACCCTGTCTGCTCTGACTGGTCTCACCCCTATTGGTTCACTTCACACATAACAAACCTGGGTATCCTGGCCTCCACACTGACAGGAGGAATGGTGGCCAGCCAGGCACGAGCTACCAGGGGAGAGCAGCTCTCCTGACTCTAGTCCAGCTGGTGGGTGCCCTCACCAGAAGTAATGCTCTAAGAGAGAAGTTGTAACCCTGCATCCTGGAGGTGAGGCTGAAGAGGACAGGGAGTATTAGCTTTCCTGGTAAGACTGCTTGGTATTTTCACAGGACCCAGCTCTTTGGTTTTTTTTTTGTTTGTTTTGTTTTCTGCAGACAATATCCCAGGACCATTGGTCCCGAAAGGAGAGATGTTAGTGGTGGTTGTTCACACAGAGCTTTGCTGCTGCTGGCCTCTCTTTTTCAAAAGCGACTCAGAAGAGTCAAAACAGATCTTACAGTTATCACCTCTAGGGTGGGGTGGGGCAAGTGAAGGTGAAGTCTCCCTAGTTAGAGTCACTATCCCCCTCTCTGCACAGCCACAGCCATCTGAGTCTGTCAGTGCCTCCAGTAACTTCTTCCCCTAAGTAGATTTTCTGCTGCCCAGAGGGAGGCAGTAGCACTCCTGTGTTTCCTCAAGGGCTCCCTCACCCTTGGAGCCCAGGTTGAAGGTTTCAGGGTCGACATCTCTACTCCTAGGAAGGGCGTCATCCATCTAGCTGTCCCTGTGGAGTGCCTTCCAGAGCCTGAGCTCCTTGTTAGATGCTGGGAGCCTGGTAAAACTTAGCTCCACACTGATTAATTGCACAAAGCAGAGATTCGGTCTCTGCTCCCCCGCCCCCCCACCCCCCACAGTCTTTTAGTTTTTATCATTTGCCATGACCTGGTGGCCCCATGTCAGCAATGCAGACTCCTGCATAAGCTCAGGGGAGGCTGTCTTCATTGCAGTGTTTTACAAGAGGATCAAAGGCTGTTTTAGATGTTCCCCTGGCAGGCTTTTCCCCAGTCTTTTCTCTGACCTTGGCTCTGAGAGGACTCGGGTGTTACCAAAAGCATTGCTACCTTGCTCTACTGCTGGCAAAAGCAGTACCCCACTTGAGCCGCCTGCCCCTTGAAGCCCACCGTCCCACTCAGGAACGCGGAGGCAGGGTTTGCACAGATGCAGGAGTCTCTTGGAGCCGCGCATGTGCAAAAGCGTGGTGTGTGTGTGTGTGTGTGTGTGTGTGTGTGTGTGTGTGTGTGTGTAAAGGTACCTCTTAAGACCATGTGCCCCAGGCTAGCCAGGCCTGATATTCATAGGGGGGCGGAGGCCAGCCTGGTAGTGGCTGCTGTTTCCTTTTCTTCCAGCCTTTTCCCCTAGCCCTATCTTCTGGTTTTCTTGGGTTCTTTTTGTCTCCAGTTCTCTTCATCTGCTCGCTGCCCTTGCTGGGGCAAGATACCAGTGCTTTCCCATTGAGGTATTAGTTCATTCCCAGCCACTGAGCCTGCGACATTTAGCAGGGTCTGGCATGCTACTTTAGGCCCACAAGCAGACCGCAAATGCTAGTAAAGATATTGTGTCATTGGGGAAGGGAGTAGCTCCCCTACTGGAACCAGACAAACCTTGACCCCATTAGTCAGATGCAAAGCAGGGGGTGGGGCCCAGAGACTGTTAAGAGTCAGGGCTAGGATTTAGCAGGGTGAGCCCAGCGGTTGCAGCTGCAGCTTTTTGCCCGTGGCCCACCCAGGCAGCCCAGAGCCCGCAGAGGCTCCTCAAAGTCGCAGAGCAAGGGAGACTTGTGCCCACAAGGTGGTGGGGCCCGGGCTGAAAGAGGTGTGGCTGCGGAGCCAGAATCCCGGTGACCTTTCGCATCCAGTGCTGCGTCTGGCCAGTGGTGCAGCCAACCGAGAAAGAGCAGTCAAAATGCAGTCTCTCCAAAGAAGCCTAGTTATGCAGGCGAGCCCGCTCCCCACGAGTGTTTATAGTGGTGCCGTAGAGCCCTCCAGGGCCAGCGGGCTAAGTCTGGGAGCGGGGCATTGTCCCAGAGGGAGTGAACCTCCACTAGTGCTCTGGGGTGCAGAGAGAGGGCGTGTGAAGCTCCAAAGCCCGCTCGCTCAGAACCCGTGCCCATTCGGGGTGCCCCCTCCATTCCACTCTTGGAGCAATGTACCCCTCGTGCCCCCAGGGATTGAGGCGAGCATAGAGAGGTTGAATAGAGGATTCTTCGATCTACCGGAGTCCGTCTTTGGGCAGCAAGGGTTCAGACTTTGCCAATTCGTCCACCTCTGGCCATCTGTTGGCCAGGGCTTCATTGCTGGCACCTTCTAAGGCACCGCTGGTTCGCTGATCAGAACCGCACGGAGGCCGGCATTAAGAATGACAAGTACTCAGGGCAGTAGTTGCACAGGCCTTTAATCCTAGCACTTGGGAGGCAGAGGCAGGGGATTTCTGAGCTCGGGGCCAGCCTGGTCTACCTAGTGAGTTCCAGGACAGCCAAGGGCTACACAGAGAAACCCTGGCTTGAAAAACTAAAAACAAAACAAAAACAAAAAGACTGACAAGTACAATGCATCCAAAGGCAGCAAGTACCTGGGTTTTACCTGGACCTGTCTTTTGTGTTCCTCCTAAAATTTACCAAGTGCGGCCTGGCCAGGGGCTATCTCAGCTGCTTGAAGCACACGATGTTCCTATTCAATGTGATATTCTGGGTGAGTCCTTACCATTGAGTCTTCTGTTGCTCCTCCTTGCTTTATACACTATGAATGTCCTCTACTTCTGCCTTGCACTATCTTACACTTCTCTGACCAAAGGTAAGTGCTTTTAAAAATTGCAGCACCCTCCCAATCCCTGCAGCTTTCTGTTCCCCTTTCCCTCTTGTTTATGGCTGAATGGAGGCTTCAACTTGTCAGTCTTCCAGGAGAGACATGCTCTCCTAGAAAGATGGCAACATTTGCCACTGCCTCCTTCTCCTAAGGAAAGGTACACTGAAGTTCCTGCACCAGGAAACCTGCATCCATGGGTGCGAGTCAGACCGAGCAGCTGTGCCCCTGTGTTGGTCCAGGACAGTGAGGATGGATTCTGAGTTTCTTCTATTGCTTCTGAAAGCAGGCACAATCTGTAGCATGGTGGGCATGGGAAAGGGGTGTGAAGGTCACAGTCTCCTGCTCACTTAGGTGGCTCCCAGGAAGAGGAGGAAGCAAGGATACAGGATGGGGGTGGGCAGGCTGCTGCTTTTGAGGGATTGCTGTGGACTGGGCAGCCAACAGGTCTGGCAACACTTTTCCAGGCTCCAGGAGGCTCCAGGATGAGAAAAAGACAAAGGGAGATGAATTTTTCTAGAGAAAGTATCAATGGATGGGCTGGCTTGGAAATACCCTGTTTTATGTGTGATACTGGTGACTGAATACACAAGTACTTCCTAGTTACACAAACTGGATGAAAACGTAATTCATATCTGCTTCTTTCGTCCTCACTGCTGCCTCCCCCTGTCTCTCTTCACCACACCTCAGACTACTCAGCACAGATGTTTAGCTCATCCCCAGGCTCCATCCTGCCACTGTCTTGAGGCTGTCACCTGCCAAGCCTGGTCCAGAAGAAGCATGGGGACAGGAGAAAGACGGCCTCAGGGAGCCTGCATGGCAGTTGTATGCATCTCCTGTGGAGTGATCAGGATTTTAAGAGAAACGTGTGTGTGTGTGTGTGTGTGTGTGTGTGTGTAGAGGAAAAGGAAACTCTAGGCTTCGAAGGAAGAAGTGTGAGTCTCATCTGCCTTCTGTTCTTTGCTAGAGTCTTGTGTGACCTTGGGTGACTCGTGCCCCTTAAGAATGGTGCTTCTTCTCCAGTCCAGGCTGTTAGGATGGATGGTCTTCTTTATGGTCCTTACTGTCTTAGCTCTGTGATACCCTGGGGGTCAAGGAGGCACCTGAGTGCATTTTTTTTTTTCTGTGAGACTGGTCTGAGATGAGGTGGGTATTTCCATAGTTGGGAGTGGAATAGTTAAGGGGGCCAGGGAGAGGGGCACTGTAATGATTAGTGTTACTGGTCACATGGTTGGTGTTTTAGGAAAGTTGGGTCAGGTATTCTGATTCACTTTCTGGTGACTAGAACCATTGGGATGTTAAGAATTACTCTGTCACCGTCTTGTGGGACGAGGCCTTATGCTCTTTCCATTCCTTTGCCAGGATCTGTGTCCACCAAGTGCTTCTGTGTGTTTCCCTGGTGTCTCGGTCTACATGAGTGCTGTCATGTTTGTTGTTCCCTCCAACCTTCTCTTTCCTGTTTCAGAGTTTCATCCTACCGTTTTGGTGTGCCCACTGCACACATATTAATTATATAAAGACTCTGTGGGCATAGATATTTAGTGCCTTCTGACCAGTGACTGTCACTCAGCAGCCTGGGCTCCTGGCCAGTCTCATGTCCCCACCTGCTGGCCATAGGTGGTATAACGGCCTGTGATGCCTTCAAAATGATTCTAGCTTGGTTTGGGGCAGGGGGGACTCTGTAGGCCATGGTCTGTGTCATGCACACAGCATGGATCTGGAATATGTTTACAATAAACCAAATACATTTATCTTTTCTACAAGCATGGCAGCAGTTTGTTGGTGCACCCGCCCTTTCTAGTGTGAGGTTAGAAGTTAGAGATCTTACCACCTGCTCCTAATTAGAACTCTTCCCTGGAAGAGAAGAGAATTTTACTACCCCACTACCTGTTTTAATTACTTAGTATTTTCAGAATTCCTATGACAAACCACAAACTAGAGCAAATCAAGTTTTAAAGACACATTTCTTAAATGTCACTACCACATGATGTGCTGAAGGCGGGTGTGGATCTTAGGAAGAATGGGGATTCTAGCAGAAGGGGATGGTTCCCTGTGTACTTGCCAGTGCTTTCTAAGAATTGGACAAATGAGGGGATGGTGGGTGGGTCCTCATGCTGTACTCAGGTGAGCACCTCCTCTAGGCAGGTGACCCTCAGCTTGATGGAGGGTGAAGCAGGTAAAAGTGCTGAAGGAGTGGAGACAGCATGGTAGGAAGGGCTTAGCCCAGATTCAAAGCTTCCTCACTGGAACCCAAGGAGCAGGCACATGTCAGTGGGGGAAGGGAGGACCAGCAGGGGGGGAGGGGAAGGGAGCAGGCCTCTAAAGCCAGATTACTCACCACAACAGCTTGCAGCCAAGTTACACAGCAAGACCTGTTGTGGTGGCCTCCATCACACACTCACACACACAAGAGACACACTGAAGAGTTTATCACCATCTTCCCCTTGCCTCGATCCTAGTCTCACCTGCTCACCTAGCTCCTATCAAAATCCAAGGGCAACTTGCTTAGCTTTGATATCTCTGTAGCTGGTCTCTACTCAGCAACAACCAGCAGGTGTGAGATGCTGGTACCAGGTACCAGGACACACACATCTTTTTACATGTTAACTACCCATTCTTTCCCTGTTTTGAATCAGGTCTACTTTTCTATTGATTTGGGTTTTTTTCGTTTTTGTTTGGGGGGGGGTTCATTACTTTTTAGCTTTATGTTTGGGTACTAAATTTGTCAGCAGTTGAATGCACCACCAACACTGTTTATAGCTTCCAGTTTTAATTCTTGTTTGTTTGTTTAATCTTTAGATACACAGAAAAACAAAATTGCTGTTTTTTTGTTTTTTTTGGTTTTTTGTTTTTTTGGTTTTTTTGGTTTTTTTTTTTGTTAAATTGGACTTTCTCTGTTATTTCATGGTGCCCTCACATCCTAATAATTCTACGCTGTCTGCTATCACATGGACACTCAGGAACTGCTGACTTAAGTGAGGAGGAGCTTTTATGTTTCTCAAAGTTTTTATTCATGTATTTAAGACCTGAATACATGTGGATTATTATTCATGTTTGACACAGGACAGAACTCTGATTTTTACATCCTGTGTGTTCTAGATTCATTGATTAGATATCTTCCTTCTACAGATACATGATACTACCTAGGTTTTCATATGTGCCTGGGTCTTTTTTTGTGTGTTACTATAACTTTCTAAGTCTCCATTGCAAGGCAAGTCTCTAGTTTTTCAAGAGAGTTTGGTCCTTCTTGGCCCCTTGTTCTTCTGCATAAATGCTGGAGCCAGTTTAAATAGTTCTTACCTGAAATCAGTCAGTATCCTTTCCTTGGCATTTTAATTAGCTGTTCTTTAACTGAGTGTGTTTATCAACTCCGGAGGATTTCATCTCTGTATATATTTGTAAATGTGAATTTTGTAAATTGTATTCAAGTCTTTCAATCCATTAATAGTTCATATTCCTTTACATACTAAATCATCTTTAATGTCAGGGATTGTTTTGTGATATTTGAAGGTCTTACCCACCATTTGTTAAGCAAAGACTTCTGAACTTTTCTCCACTTTGCCTAATCCCCAGGGCTTGCCTACTCTACCTGTACTGAGTACATATGGAAGTCAGAAGAACCTATCGCTATCCCTTGGCATGTTATGGTGATGGAGGGCATTACCATGCCACTTGATTGGGTTTCATGTGGGTTGCTGCCTGGTCGACTTACCTGCTCCAGTACCTAATGGGAATATCCAGGGCTATCTCATTTAGCCCCTGAGGAGATAAGGGCCTGAGGAGGAGGGATTTTTCCTTGGGTCACTAAGTTTGCAGTGGTGGAGCTGGGTTATGAACTCAGTCTGTTGAACCACAAAAGCCCACATTCTTTCTTTGACTTTGTCTGGAGGCTCATCCTGATGTAACTCTCCTCCCCAATCAGCTTCTAGTTGTGCTTATCTTGGGTCTGTGCTGGACAATGGGTGGTCCTGTAGTGACAGGGGCTGTTTGTACACATGTGGTATGATTCAGTTGACAGCTTGTTCTCTCCTTCTCCCAACCCCATTTCCAGAAAGTGGGATAAAAAAATTGCCACATGTGGTCTTTAGGGACTTTTGTAGTTGTCAGTTGTATGCAGTATAAAATATAAAATATAAAATGTAAAATATAAAATAAAATGTAAATATAAAATGAAATGTAGAATGTAAAATAAAATTAAAATAAAAGAAATAAAAATATGATAAAATAAAATATAACATACAAAATGTAAAATATAAAATAAAATATAAATATGAAAATGACTATGTCTACATTCTGAGAACATTCTTGGTATAAAGATTTGCAAAAAAAGTACTGCTTTCCTGTCTCCCCATGGCACAACTGCATGTCAGTTACCTCAGGACAGCAGGATTTACTATCAGAGCTGTTCAGTTTTTGCTTTTGTGTTTTTGCTTATGACCCCTGCCCCCACTGCTAACATTTACCTACTTGCCTTTTCAAGAGCTTAGGTTTGTCTTACAACTTTATTTTTCTCGCTCATAGCAGTTCAGTGCTTTCGTGTTGGTTCATAGCTGGACAGTGGGCTACACAGTAGTGGTAGGCACAGGACATGGTCTGCTATGAGTCACACCCTTTAAGTAGCCATTTGGAGTCATTGGAGGAGAGATTCCTTCTGGGGGAAGGTCACCTCTGGCCTCAAACTGGCATAACCCTTTAGCCAACAGGATCCTCTCAGACATTCTCTTTGGGTCTCATCCTCCAGAGTTGCCTGCATATTCTATCCAGCCACATGCACTTTTGTGTTCTAGAAAGGACCACTGCCTCCACTACTTCATTTCCAGAGCTATTGACTCTGCTGGGAAGGCTGCTGGACTGACTATTACAGCAGGGAGCTGTAACTGTTGTTTATTGTCTTGCCTTTTCTTGGTTGTAGGATCAGTACATGGCTGCCAAGATCCAGATGCTGGAGGAGCAGATCTGCTACACAGGAGGATGGGACACTGTCTGAAATATTTAGTGGAACACAGAGGTTGAGTACATTTTACTTTTTTGGTGCCCAATTTTATTGTGAACTTTTTAGGATTAAGAAAAAAAAATGTTTTAATCCTCAATTATTTATAATCTGTATTATTTACTTTTCTGTTGCTGTAAAAAATACTATGACCAAGGTAATTTATGGAAGAGATTATTTTGGCTTGTGCTTCTAGAAGGATGAGACCATCATGGCAGGGAGCTGAGAGATCACATGTTAAACCCCAAAACATGAACAGAGAGAGTGAACTGGAACTGAGGCTAGTCTACATACTATCCTCAGAGCCTGCCTCTAGTGAAGTGTAGCCTGTTAAGTCACCACCAGTGTTCAGATATTTGATCCTATGGTAGACATTCTCATTCAAACCACTACATTCCACTCCTAGGCCCTAAAGGCTCAGAGGCTATTGTGATAACGCAAAGTATATTTAATCCTACTTCAGAAGCCCCCATAGTCTTCCACAGTCTCAATAAAACCCTGTGAGTTTGAATAGTGAATTAATTTCAGCATACAATGGCACAGATACACATGACTATTCCTAAAAGGAGGAATGGGTGCATAGTCAGAAAATGCTGGCCCCAACAAGACTGATAACCCAGCATGTAATCACTGAATCCCCAGCTCAGCAATTCCCAGCTGTGGGCCATGACCCATCTGAAACCAGATATTTACATGATAATTCATGACAGTAGCAAAATGATGGTCATGAAGTAGCCACGAGAAAATAATTTTATAGTTGAGAGTCACCACAACACAAGGAACTGTATTAAAGTGATACAGCATTAGGAAGGTTGAAACCCTTAATATCTAGCTTAGTATCTGATATCTGAGGGCTTAGATGGCTCCATCCCTCCATCTTTTCTGCATGCAGAATGTATTTCTTTTTTTGTAATTATTTTTTATTTTTTAAAGTGTGTGCCATCAATTATTGATCATTTTTGGTTATCAATTAGTATTGATAATTGTTGATTACCATTTATTGATTATTGATTGGTATTGGTTATTGATTGTTAATCTATCACCCTTATCCCCCTGCCTCTGCCTCCCAAGTGCTGGGATTAAAGGCATGCACCAACACCATCGGGCACTATTTTAATTTTTATTATTTGGTCTTATTCTTTGTTGTCTTTGTTTTTCTCTTGTGTTTGGTTTAGGACTTAGTGGTCCTTTCTGTGGTTCTTTCCTTTTCTTTTATTAGTAGGGAGGGGCTGACTGCACAAAGACCCTTGGCTTTTGTGGTTGTGAGCCCTCTGATCTGTTGTCTGGGCTGTAGCCTGCAGTGTATTGACCTCAGTCAGGTAATCATTTGTGAGAACTGGTTTGGCTGTCCTGTGCCCTCTTTAGAAGTGTGTGAAGGTTGGGAGGGGGTGTTGGGGAGAATATAGGAAATCAGAAAGGTTTGACTTAGGGCCCAGATGCCTAGATCAGCTTTTTGTGTCTGTGAGAAAGCTTTGGAAAGATAGCTGCTGTTTTTTTAGATGCTGATCTCCAGTTGTGAAGGCTGCTTCTCTGGCAGCCTTGACTTTGGGTCCCTGTTTTTTCTTTCAGGGAACCCCAACTATGTTGTGACATTGGCGCCACCTTGTGTCCCAGCTCAGGGTTGGGATGCTACCTCTGGATGCCTAGGTTTGCTTGGAGGTTGGAGAGGGAGCCTCTCAGTCAGCTCTTTGTAGACTTCTTAGACTCATTGCATGCTTAATTTCCACCCTGATGCAGCTTTAGAGTGAAGCCCTCATTGTTTATTTTGTGGGGAATGGGGGGCGGATTTTCATCTCAGCATAGTTCGGTTCTAAGCTGGACATAAGGTGCACCAATTTGTTGCTAAAATTTCCAACCCTAATAGCCCATATATATAAATGACACACAATCCAAATATTTTAATTATAAGTCATATGTAAAGATTGGGCAAATCTAATACAATACTAACTTATTTCCCAAAGCTAAGACTCCTTATTAATTGTGGTTTCTCCCGGCCACGTGGTTCTGGTTCATAGTGGCTTCCTCCTCTCTTCTTCCTTCTCTCTTTTTCTTCCTCTACCTGCCACCCCCTTTTGAGCCTCCAGTCCCACCTTTCTCCACAACTATTCAATCACAGGCTCTGTTACTTTTATTGACCAATTAAAATAGAGAACATTCACATGGCATCACCTAAGTACATGATGGTCTGCTTGTGGGGTCTGACTTTTTTGTACAAATCCAAATAATGTTACTTATTTAAATGTGTGGTTTACTATATTTCTGACACAGCTGTTTTCCACATGTGTATTTATAGTTTGCTGTAACAGCATAGAACATGTATTGTTAATGGTGTATATTCTTGCCAGTAATACATGCATTTTTTTTGTTGGATATGCTACTATTGATTATCTAAAGGGTCATCATGGCTTTACACAGGAAAGCTAATTGTCAGAATTTTGTTTTGTTTTTGAGTCAGGGTTTTCTGTATAGCCCTCACTGTCCTGGAACTCACTTTGTAGATGAGGCTGCCCTCAAACTCACAGAGATCTGCCTGCCCTCTGTCTCTGAGTGCTGGGGTTTAAGTCCTGCACCTGGCTTGATTCTTTTTTTTAATACTTACATCATTTTGTTAACTTTTGGGAGTTTGGTGAGGGCTAGTATAATTTGCACTTTAAATATATTTAAGTGGATCTTCACTTCCTGCTCTATCCAGTATCTTATCAGGCAGGCTTCCTCTGATTTGGGACTAAATAGGCTTTCTTTAATTTTTTTCCAGTTTGTGTTCTTCTTTCACTGGCCTTTAATGAGAGTTGGATGTACTCACAATTAGCTGACATAGTGCATGAACGATTCAGCCAGAGCCTGAGACAAGTAGAAATGAGTGGGGATTTTAAAAAATTGTTTTTGCATCTACCCTCTGATTTTTCTATGTAGTCAGACCATCATTACCAAGAAGTCAAGTTGGCCCTAGGGTGAGGACCTTAAGACAACATTTGGTAAGGCTGTAGTCTGACCCTCAGTCTGCAGTGGGAAATTTAATTAGAGTAACACTGTAGATAGACATTTGAAAGAATGAATAACTGGTGTAGTCCAGTTTTGGGTGTTGTTACTCATATATTTTTATCAAGAAATGAAATTTTTTTATTAATGTTACTTAAGCAGATTTTGTACTTATTAATGCTACAAAAAATAAATAAATAAATAAATAAATAAATAAATAAATAAAAAACAGCATATACAGGATGTGAATTTAGTATAGCATTGTCATAAGTCCTGCATTTGTAAGCCTGTGACCATATATTTGCCTTTGGATATGTGTAGCATCTAAATTCACATTTTTGTGTTACTTGTTCAAGTGTTGTCATTTTTCCCATAAAAAATTTTACTGAGTTAATCCTGCATACTTGATTCTTATGTCATATCATCTGGAATAGTAGTAAGCCAGTGTTGCGTCCCAAGCTGCCCCAAGCTTGAGGGCCAAAATGTCTCTGACTGCTCTGTCAATGTTTGAACTGGCTCTGCCAAAAGCCTTGGGGGCTAAATGTTAGAGCCTTCACTGCCCCGAGCTGCTCCGATCTGCAGGTCAGGGTTCAGCAAGAGAGAGAGTGAGGACCGACTGGAAGAATGGAGACCAGACAGAGTGTGACTCAATCCTGTTTATTCTTCAGTCTCTCTTCCTAGTCCAAGTCCCAAGTCTTGAGTTCCTAGTCCCTAGTCCCTAGTTCCTAGTGCCTCCAAGTTCCAAGCTTCTTTCAAGTGCTAAGTGCCTAATGTCTAATGCCTAATTCTCTGTTCTTCCTCCAAGTGCCAAGTACCTAATAACTAATAATTCTTCTTCCAAGTTCTCTAGTCCAAGTGTCTTCTTCCTCAATGCCTAATTCCTACTCTGCCTAATTCCTACCCATAATAGTACTCATAATTGTACTCCAAGTTGTACTCTCCTAATTCCTACTCTTAACAATAATTTCTTCTGTCTGCCTCTCACCTTTTATATGTCTCACATCTAAGCCACGCCTCTAAGTCATACCTTTAAGCCATGCCCTTAGGTCTGGTCTCTAAAACTGACTTCTAAGTCATGCCCTTAAGTCACACACCTTCAATCTCACACACCCAAGGGAAGATCCTGGGTATCTAAACCAAGATGTTATCAGAGTGTGCTCAGCTGTTGTAGGCTGATGTAATCAAGCCTCTTGTCAGGGTATATGGCTCAAGATGGCTGCAAGGATGATAGTCACCTTCTGTCTGCTCCCCACAAGCCAGCTGGTTTGTGGCTGAATACAGGACTTCAATCCTATATGTGGTGGTATAGGGTTTAATGTGTTAGAAAACGGCTTCTATATAAAGCAAATGTAAAACCAGGAGCAGATGCTCAGGAAAAACGTATTGTTCATTTTATGAAAAACATATGTTATTCACATAGTAAATAAATGACAACTCCTAATGTTAGAGATGATAGGTTCTAGTTAATCTTGTAGAGAAAATTACAGAACACCAGTGGATATGCCTTTGTGTGCTTGTAATTTCAGTGCTTGATAAATGTCAGTAGAAGGCCATGGAAGTAGTAGAAAATTTAGATCCTATTTTGAAAATAGATGAAAAGCAAGAAAACAAAGAAAATGTTCATGTTTTTAGTTTGGACAAGAATTATCCTTTCCTCAAACAAATATAATGTTTGTGGTTTAGCTTTCTAGTACTTAAGAGGGAAACAGTAAGTAACAGAGAATTTGTATTTTAAGCTTTCAAGTTGTATGCATTAACTTAAATTCTTTTATTCTTTAGAAATCACATAATTAAGAAAATAAAGAGAAAGAAAATAAAGGGACAGAAAATAAAGGGAAAGCAAATGGGGTGAGCATCTGAACTGTTTTACCTTATATGTGTAAAAACTCTTGAGGTTCATCATAGTATATACAATATTTACCTACTATGTATATCTATGTGTGTGCATGGATGGATGTAGTGTATAGGTGAGATTATCTAGTTACACTGGTGTAGTTTCTGGATAGGAGGAATAGGAAACCACAATTTCTAAAAAGGATTAGTAAGTTATTGTTTAATCAAATGGCTGGCAGAAAGTTGAAATTTCTGTAACATATTAGTTTTAAGTTCTATAGAACCTTCTTGTCTGTTCACTGGTTTTTTTTTTTTATTACACTGAGCTGCACAGCTCTCCTAAGGCAAGGGGGATGGACTGCATCTCCCTCACTACTTTTATCCTTGCCAACCCCAGGGACTGTGTGTTACAAGATAACAGGATGGTTTACATTTATTAAAACAGGACAGTTTGAGTTTATTGTAACGTGTTTTTATCTTAACTATTGTTGAAGAGTAAAAAAAAAAGACTTTTACTAGTTTTTGTACTAAATATAGAAAAAATTGCAGTTCATATAGGTGTTTGAAACTTAAAACTTTGCACCTGAAAATAATAGAAATCATATTTCTTTAATAAAGGTTAAGGAAAATAAATTTTAACATAATAATTAAATATTATTTTAATAGAAATAAAATAAAATAAAAAAATGAAAAAAAAAAAAAAATCAAAAAAAAAACAAAAAAAAAAGAAAAAAACAAAACAAAAAACAAAAAACAAACAAACAAACAAAAAATCTTATTTTAATTCGGATACGCCAGATTCATCAGTAAGGGAGAATTCAGGTTCTACACAAAAATATTGAATTGAGTCTTTCAAAAGCTGAAATTGATTCTTGTAGTTATGAAGGCAGGTATGCAGAAGCTAAGTGAGTTCTAGTGCTTAATGGATAGTCAGTTCTTATATATTTATAGAAAGATTAAGTGTTGCAAGTCAACTCTATGTTTTCCACATATTAATTACATATTATGAAAGGAAATAATGTTCGCCTAAATTCTTCATTTTTACTACTATGTAAATAATTTTAAATATTTTAAAATTTAAATATTTTAAATTTAAAAAATTTTAAATAACATAATGGTGCCTCCAGTAAAAACCAAAAAACCAAAAAACCAAAAAACAAACAAACAACAACAAAAAAATAGGCATTGTCATGTTTTTTTCTTTCAGGTATAAAAAGGTAAGAAATTAAAAGCTATATTTTCTTTCTTTTTGTATATTAATGGCATTGCTGGGAGTCTTATGTGTTCAGTCTTTCTTTTACAACTAAGAAAGAAACTTTCCTCACAACTGTCCATGACTGCAGTTGCAGTTCTGGGTGGTCCATCTCTTCATGAACACAAGGCACACCTGTGGTGCACAGACAAAAAATTAAGCTGAAACTCAATTTTCTTTCTTCTAAATTATTAGTAAACTATACTTTACCATTGCTGATGACTGGCATTGGCATTTATGTGTTGGGTAAACTGAGGCAGGCATCCATTGTGGGTCAGTGCTTAGAGCTACTGGGGTTGCATCCAGATACCCACAGGGCTGCTGCCAAAAACAGCCAGTGATTAGAGATGTTACTCAACAGACATTTTTCCTGAGAGACAATAAAGCTTAAATTACTGGGACTCTCTCTCTCTCTCTCTCTCTCTCTCTCTCTCTCTCTCTCTCTCTCTCTCTCCACATTCTATGATCAGAGAGATAAGACAAAAGTGCCCATTCTTTGCACTACTGCTAACTATAGTGAATGAAGCCTGAACTAGGCATTAAAAAGGGATGAAAATAAGGAAAGTCAAAGTTTCCCTGTTTACAAGTGTTGTAAGTGAAAGAACTTAATGACTTTACCAAAATAACTCTCATAACCTGGGAAACAGAGGGATAGAAAATAAACACATGAATTCAGCAGCCTTCGATTAGCTCCAGTAACAGATACACTGAACAAGAAGTCAGGATTCCAGTCAGTCTCATTCATAAAAACCTTGAACAATAAAGACTAGGAATAAACATAACCAAGAAAATGAAGGACCTACCCAATGAAAACTTTAAAACACTAAAGAAAGACACTGAGATCAGTAGAAAATAAATATGTTCTTATATTGACTATACTGCTAACTAACAGCATTTTTCTTCTCAAATTCTTTCAATTTATGATGTTCCTAAAATGTGTGGCATAGTTTCTTTTGTCATTTTTTTAATAAATCAATTAACAGCTTCTTAGGTAGGCATTGCTTTGAGGTTCTCTAAAATGAGAGATTCTTGTCTCTTCATGCTGTCATTCAAAAATAAAAAAACCTGTACAATGAAGATTTTAAAACACTGAAGGAAGACATTGAGGAAGCACTAGAAAATTAAAAGATCTCCCTTCTTGGATTGGGAGATTCAGTCTTTTAAAAATGACCATCCATCCTAATTTTTCTGTAAAAGGGAACTCACACTCAACCGCACGCTCACTGTGGATCTGAGCTACAGCAAATTCCATCACTTGTTACTACTCAGGTCACATGCAGGAGCTTAGGCATCCAGAGGTGCAGTTGTTTTATTTCACCCCACTGTTTATTAAATCAGACACATAGATTGATATGCCTTAAGTAAACTTTCACCTTAATAATGAGATAAAATGGATTCTGACTAATTTCAAGAATCCATGAACCAAAACATTTCAAAAGCAATGTGGCATTTTAAGAGTGAGTAAACTTTGGATTCAGTCTTCAATTCTGCTTATTTTAGCAATATATCCTTATAATCTTTGTAGGAATTATGTAACATTACTAAGGCTTAGATTTCTCATTCCTAAATATTCACTATTAACATAATACCTGAGTTCTGAAAATCAGCAAATTGGAAAGGTGTAGGATAGTCTGAAGAGAGTGAACAAATAAAATGTCAATAGTCTTGTTAACAGCCAAAAATGATGGGATTTGCCTTAACTCTTGCATGATGGAGGCAGAAGTATGAGGATTGCTATGAATTGGAGACCCTCCTGGTCTATGTGAGAGTCTAGCTTTAGAAAGGAATTACAGTGAGGACAGAATATGCTTGATGTCAGCAAACAGTGATGTTTGTGGAGCACTTTGGAAACTCAGCACTCACAGTTTCTTGAGGTTTTGTTGGAGTCATCTCCTGTAGTACCCTGAAGGGCTGCTGTGCCCTGGCTGAGACTTTCCATGTGCAAAGGAACATTCTGCAAAGTAACAATCTGCAGTTTTTCTAAGAACAAAACATCCTGTTGAAGGATGATGCCCCAGAAAGGAAAAGTACACTTGACATCTTATTGCCCCCAGTCAAGTTCCTGTTTTTTCCTGAGTTTGTGGTTTTCCTTCCCTGGCTGGGTGTATATATTGAACCTGCTCAGTAAAGGCATTGGCATTCTCTCATAATGGATGACCCAAATCTGAGGTTTTTTTTTTAATCCCCCAGGCCTATGCCTGAGCTTGGTACCGCGGGCAGCTCCTGAGCTGTCAATCTACACAGTTCTGTCTGATAGATGACAATTTCAGACTTTCCCAAGAAAGCAGGCAATATAGATAATATCTGTTGCTTAAATGCACACTTTAAATATAGTGAAACACTTGTCACTTCCAATCTTAAAACTATGGGAATACTCTGAACATCAAAAGTAAAGCTTTCATCGCACATTCAGACCTAGTAATCTTATTCCCCAGAACAGTACAGTTGCCAAAAGTTCAGAGATCTATAAATCTATGAGCTGGTGCTGTCCTCCCCTCCTCAGATCCCCAGGCCTTTCCCACACTCACCTTCTATCTCTGTGTAGTTACTATATTGTAGTGTATACGTCATATACAAAAATATCCACATTTGATAATGATGCAATTGTTGTAAGTCTGACTTCATGGACTGTGAAGAAGCCATAGAGGCTGTGGGCTTAGAAAATGACAGGGTTCCAGCTGGGTATAGACTCACACAATCACATAGAAACTACCAGGACCCCCTGTAGAACATTTCCTCCAAAACAAATTTGAACTGTAAAAACACTAACATTTATATTTTAATGGGTATTAAGGGAGAGAGTGAACATAGAGTTTTTAAAAAAGGACAGTTTGGCCTCACATAGACTTGGTGCAGGCTTAGAGAAATTGCCAAGTAAAGTTACATAGGAAATCATTTAAATGATACTGTAATACTTTGCCTGTTGTACCAAAGAACTACAATAGTGTGTTTATAGCAGAGATTTCTCTTTTCTTGTCATCTTGTTTGTAGTTTATTGAATGCTTTGCTTCCAGCCCTAAAAACAACACAAAAAAAAAAAAAAAAAAAAAAAACAGAAGTAAAAAAACAAAAACAAAACAGTATTGGAGAATGAAAGAAACTGGCCTGTCAAATGCTGCTTTTGATTCTGACTTCAAAGATATTGAAAGTTTAGTAGAGAGAAAAAAGGTGGTGGCTTGGGCTGACCAAACTACCAAACATTCAAACCAAAGTGATCTTCCAGGGATTTCTCTTCCTGTGACCTTCCCAGAGCTTGGACCAGTTCAGTCTATTCCTTGTTGTAAGTACTTTTATTTTATTCCATAAATGGAAGCTTATTTCTAAGACTTCTTTATATTTATTTTTTATTTTTTTATATTTATATTTATTTTGTTATATTTATTTTTTTATATTCCAATATAACAGTTGGTTTCTTTTAAATAGATTTTCTTATTTGATTACCACTAACAAAGAATCTAGCTTCTAAGTAATTTTAATTAACAAGAATGTCCCAGGACCTACCAGCATCTATATATTGATGCTCTGAATAACTAGCAGTTTCATTTCCTTCCCATTCTTATTTAAATTTTAACTTCAATTAAGGACTAAAGTATATAAAAATATTTTGCAATTTATAATAACAATCTTTTTTTTTTTTTTTTTTTGGTTTTTCGATACAGGGTTTCTCTGTGTAGCCTTGGCTGTCCTGGAGCTCACTCTGTAAACCAGGCTGGCCTCGAACTCAGAAATCTGCCTGCCTCTGCCTTCCAAGTGCTGGGATTAAAGGCATGCGCCACCACCGACCGGCTTATAATAACTTAATCTTAAAATCAACTAACAATATAGTATTCTCTGATTCTATTGACGTTTGTTATCTCTCATCTTTCTATAGATTGTGAATAAGATATTTTCATTGCAAAGCCGACATATAATCTTGGCTTAATATGATACTTTTTGCAGTGTAGAATGTAGCAATGTGGATTGCCCTGTCTTTGAGATAGCCAATGTTAGCAATTTGTTATGCTTATGTGCCCTCTGACTTGCACAATCTGTCTTCCCTTGAGTTCTCAGGTTTTTTTCACAAATAAATTTTATTGGTTAAGCCTAGGTTTTGTGAGGTTTCACTTGAAGATTGGCACATTTTGATCTGCAATTGTTATCAGTTACTTAGTTTACTGTAAACAGTTTAAATCTACCTATATCAGGCATGTAGTTCATTTAAAAGTTTAAGAACTTACGAAATAAATTTGCAGTGATTTAATCAGGATTTTGGTGAGTAGTGCATCAGATTATTTTTGTGGGTGTTACTCAGAGTTTGCATTGCTGTTGCCAGATACCTAAGAATGGATTTATTTTGGCCAAAGACTTTGCAAAAGATCAGTCCATAGTCACAGGGGCAGATGATACTGTGAGCTGAGGCCACATTCTGGAGGAGTTGACAGAGAGAGAACCAGGGAGGACAGAAGACCTTGAAATTCATGTTCCTGCCTCTTCCACTGATGCCACACATCCTCCCACAACAGCACATACAGCTGGTTTAACACGTGAACCTGTGTGAGACATTTTATATTTATTATTTATTTTATTATTATTTTATATTCACACCATAGCCATGTATATTTGCTTCCGTGCATTCATAGAACATGATTTGAAAAACCATGATTAGAAAACCAAAACTTTTTTTTCAATTTAAGTACTTTATTGATATTTTGGCTCCCCCCAAAATTAATTTTCCGGTTCTAGATACCTACAATATCAGCTGCCTCAAAACCGAAACTCGGGAGCCCATGTAACAGTGAGAAATGTTGACTGTGGGATCATTTTGTGTCTTCGAGATACACCTCTATCAAAACTTTCGAAAATAAAAAAGATAGTGGCTGAACAATCGTGGCCTCTAGTGTTTATGATAAAGAATGCTGTACCTAGTGCTTAGGAGGGCATACATTTAATTTTTTAGTAAACTAAAATAGTAACACATTCTTTTTTTTTTTTTTTTTTTGGATTTTTTTTTTTTTTTTTTTCTAGACCGGGTTTCTCTGTGTAGCCCTGGCTGTCCTGAAACTCACTCTGTAGACCAGGCTGGCCTGGAACTCAGAAATCTGCCTGCCTCTTTCTCCCAAGTGCTGGGATTAAAGGCATGTGCCATCAATTATTGATGATTATTGGTTATCAATGAGTATTGATAATTATTGATTACCATTTATTGATTATTGATTATAGGTCAGCATTGATTATTGATTGTTATTCCATTTCTGTGATCCCCCTGACTCTGCCTCCCAAATGCTGGGTTTAAAGGCCATGCCATCAATTATTGATTGTTAGTGGCTATTGATTAGAATTGATTATTGATTATCATTGACTGCTGATTATCGATTAATGATTATCATGATAATCTATCACTTTTGGTTATTGACTAGTGTTGATTATTGGTCATTGATTGGTATTTATTATTGATTGGCATGATTATTGATCATTATTCCATCACCATCATCCCCCTGCCTCTGCCTCCCAAGTGCTGGGATTAAAGGCGTTCGCCACCACCGCCCGACCATAGTAACACATTCTAAAGTAACACATTTCTTTAGAATGTTACTACTTGGATTGCCAGTAGCACTGATACATCATCTCTTACGTATCTTTGTATTTGAGTTAGTTACTGGGGGTTGGGGGGGTTGTTCTTATTTTGGGTTTTCAGGGAAGTTTTGGTTTTTAGACAGGAATTTAACTATGTAATTCAGACTTGACTGAAACTTGAAACCTAGGCTGTCCTCAAACCTGAAATCCTCCTATTTCTGTATTCTGAGTGTTGGATTATGGGTATATACCATCATGCCCAATGATTTATCAGTACTTTAATTTTGCTGGGTTTTTACCTGGATGTATCCAGTATGGAGAATTGTCTAGTGTCTGGCAGCCTGAGGCTCTTTATTACTCCTGTCCTTGGTGTTCCCAGTGTTGCTGAGCTTTCTTGACAGCGTCCTCTGGCCATGGTGCGATGGCTTTTCTTGGTTGTCAACTCGATGCACCTTAGAAGAGGGACTCACTACTGAAAAAACAGCCTCCATTGGATTGGTCAATGGATGACCGACCCTCGGGTCTCAGTTATTCGTGGGGATCGAGGAGGATCTCACCTGAAAATGAACATGGGCGAGAAAAAGAAGCGAGACCAAGCAAATGGAGAATTGTCAGGGTCTGATTTTAATGCGAAAGCAACTCTCAACTCATACAGTTCCTAACAAGGAAATGGGGAGGGAGGACAATACGAGGAAAAAGGAGCATATCGAAGTCAGCCATACATTCCCAGAATCCACCTGGCTACCTCACCTTTACCTGGGAGAGGCTATGTCACCACCCATATAAAATAGGCAGAACCCCCTGATCTTACTATCTTCGTCCATCTGGGAGGACATCCTGTGGTCTTTTCTCATATTGATGTCAACCACCCAGAGGGACGTCCTGTGGTTTTTTTCGTTCTGGTACACTGCTGTTCCATTATCAGGAGCAGGCAGCAAGTTGCACTTAATGTACTGTCGGAGGCTGCACTTCCTCAAGCAAATATCCGTGGGAAGGTTTCTACTAGTCTCCAGCAAGTGGACATGTCTATGAGACATTTTCTTCCTTGCTAATTCTTGGAGGAGAACCAGGTCCACAAGAGGTTGTATAAGGAGTCTGGCTGAACAGAAGTAGGGAACAAACCAGTAAGCAGCATCCTTCCATGAGCTCTGCTTTAGCTCCTGCCTCTGGGTTCCTGCCTTGAGCTCTTCTCTAGGCATTGATAGATGATGGACTGTAAACTGTAGGCTAAAGTCAACCCTTTGTGCCCTAAGTTGTTTTGGTCAAGTGTTTATAACAGGAACAGGAACCAGACTTAAATCAGCAGCAAGCGGCCTTAGAGAAGAAATTGGCTGTAATTTTAGAAATCCTGAGTTTCCAGCTTCAGCTTTCACTTGTGTCTCTTGACAGATTTTTAAGCAATCCAGTGCTTTAAAACTGATATTTTGGGAGGCAGAGGCAGGGGGATGATGGTGATGGAATAACTATCAATAATCAATGCTAATCAATAATCAATAAATGTTAATCAATAATTATCAATACTAATTGATAACCAATAATGATCAATAATTGATGGCACACGACTTTAATTCCAGCACTTGGGAGGCAGGGGATGACAGTGATAGAATAACGATCAATAATCAATGCTGATCAATAATCAATAATCAATAAATGGTAAACAATAATAATCATCAATACTAATTGATAACCAATAATGATCAATGACTGATGGCACACACCTTTAATCCCAGCACTCCCGAGGCAGAGGCAGGCGGATTTCTGAGTTCCAGGACAGCCTGGTCTATAGAGTGAGTTCCAGGACAGCCAGGACTACACAGAGAAACTCTGTCTCGAAAAAGCAAAAAAAAGAAAAAGAAAAAAGAAAAAAGAAACCGATGTTTTTACTTCATACAGATTCTTTAGCTTTCTTCAGAAGAAAGATTGGCCTAAGTTAGGTCCATCTATTTTACTAGCAGAAATTCTCTACTTTCTTTTTTTTTTCAGTCAGAAAAATGTTCACAAGCACAATATTGATCATACTCTTTCCCTACCTCCAACTTCTCTTCAATCCTGTCCACCTCACTCACAACACATCTCCATGTTCTTTCGGTCTGAATGCACTCAGTCTTGCATGAACTCAGGACCTAAGTAGGATTAAGCCTTGTTAGTATTGTGTGGGAGCTTTCTATATTTTTACATATATATATGTGTGTATATATATATATATATATATATATATATATATATATATACACACATATATGTGTGTGTAATATATGTATGTAATATATGTAATATGTATATAATATACACATGGTAATATATATATATATATATATATATATATATATATATATATAATTATATAATATATATATATATATATATATATATATATAATATATATATATATATATATATATATATATATATCTCCAGAGTACCTAGAGTAGTTTTCAAGTAGGGAACATGCGCCACACTAAGTCACGACAGGGGGATTCACCTCACTTGTTCCAAGAAAAGGTACAGTATTTTTAACTCTCTCAGTTTCATTCTCCCCTGTCATTACTCTCAAATAGGCGTGTATACAAATATTAGTCTGTTTTCTTTGCTGAAGCATTATCACCATTAGAATTTACCTAGGTGAGATCTGGAAAGCAATACTTAAAATATAATTTCATCTTTTGCAGTTGCTTGTTTATAGTGAATTGAAGATATTGGGAAGGAAGTGGGGTTTTAGCACCAAGACTGAAGACTATTAACCAATCTATACATTTATATATGTGTATGCACATTCAGAAAATAAAATAATGAACATTAACTATCCAACAGCAGGTTGGATTAATAATATTAATAATATCAATAATATAAAGTGTAATAATATTAATATATTAATTATATATAATATTATATTTTTATATTATATATTATATAATATATATACCCTAACCCTAATTATATATAATATATACTGTATTATATATTACATATCATAATATAATAATATTAATGTTATTAATATTATTAATCCATATCTCACATATGACATACTTGTACAGATTATGTCAGCAATAAAGTAAAATGTTTATTTGGCTACCTTTCATGTTTTAAAAGCAAAGACATAATGTTGTATTTTACAAACATGAATTTTCTTTTAGAAAATTATCCAGAATGTTCAGTGTTCAGTGTTTTTCTATTGGTTGTTTTGAGTATTTACTTCAACTAATTTCATAGACTAAGTAATTGCATGTATTTTTATTCCATGAGATGTATATGTTGCACCTATATATACAGTCTTAGAAGGATAGAAGAAAAGATGCCTGAGGCTATTTATAAACACACTTATTAATCTTAGATATATTCAATTATGTTCATGGAGAGGGACAATCAGTTCAATTTAAGTCCTGTGTATAATCATAAACATTATCAACTGGTTTTGTTCTTAAGTTTACAATATACCGAACAGTATTAAGCTTGACTTTTTTCAACTGGTTTAAGAACCTTTAAATCAGAGGCAGTATTTTTATTTAAAGCATGTACATGGCATGCTTTCAAAAGCTGATTAGATTAACCATAATAAATTTAACTTGTACTCTTATTGAACATTTAAAATAATAAATGATAGAAAATAATATTTCAAAAAGCAAAGATTTTGATTTCTCCTGGTGTTTATGTCTAAAGAAAGAAAGCAGAGTCCCATCTGCTTTCTTCTACCTCAGCTTCTCCGGGTTATTCTGAAGTCAATCTTACATCTATATTTTTTTCATTTATATCATTTGTCTCTAAGTGGAAATGTCTAGTGTCTATACACCTAGTGTTATTTACTATTTTATCAGTGTTTACATTTCTCTGTCACAGAAGTGACTTGTTTCTGGACTTGAGGTACAAAGTCAAAAATTGAGGTAGAAAGTCAGGCAAATGCTTTATTTCATCACTGATTAATCAGCCTCTTGTAACTCTTTTTGGCCCAGGGTCTTATTATGTAACCCCAGCTAACCTAGAACTGACTATGTAGACCAAGCTGACTGAACTCACAGATATGGACTCCAGATCCCCCTTCCAAGGGCTGATTTTAGATGTATACAGCACCAGTCCCAGCCATACTGCCTTTTAAATCTCAGGTTCTGTTGCATTTTTGTATTTGGTAATTGTGTGTTGCTCATTGTCTACTTAATGGGCATTAATATAATTTACATTTTTAATTTTTAATTTAATTTTAATTTTAATTTAATTTTACATATGCTTCCTCTATAATTTACATTTTTTGCTTCTTAGCATATGTGATTTCTTTTTCCATTCCTTTAAGAGTCTCTTTTCTGTGAATTGCCTACTAATTATTTCAGCATTTTTCTTGTACAATTGCCCTTTGCAAAATATTGTTTACAGACACCTAGACATTTATTTGTTCATTTTGTAATACTGAATTACCAAATATAAAGTACTTAGGAAATATTTATGTGCTTAGGAATATGCACATGGGCACACACAGAGGCACACGGCAATAACTAGATTCATTGAGGAAATGAATAAAAAGAAAAAAAGGGCAGTATATAGGAGGAAAGGAAAGGGGGAAATGGAATTGTCTGAAAAAATTTTAAAAGGACTAAAAGAAAGTGCAGCACTGTGCAATACAAGCCCCTACATAATTGAACTGATCCTCTAATAAGGAGCATAGGTCACTTCAACAGAGATTAGGAGTGGGTTGCAGGTAATATGCTGTTTTTGAAAATATAGTCCGTTAGTTTTCACTAATAAATTTGAAGGATCTTACATATATATTATATATATGTAATATATTTGTATATATTATTATATCATACATATATTAATATATGTGTAATATATAATATGTATGTATGTAATATATGTAATATATGTAATATATAATATATAATTCATATATTTGTATATAATATGTAATATATGGATGTAATATATGTAATATATGTACTATACATGTAATATATAATATATGTGTAATATGTAATATATATGTATGTAATATATGTAATATATATGTAATATATAATATATGTGTGTGCAATATATGCATGTCATATATGTAATATATAATATATATGCAATATGTGTAATATATGTATGTCATATATGTAATATATGTATGTAATGTATGTGTAATTTATATAATATATGTAATAAAATATATATGTATGTGATATATGTAATATATATAATATGTGTGTGTAATATATAGATAATATATACATGCATATATATAATATATTATATATTATATATATATATATAGCCAAAGTATCTAGACTTGTTTTCAAGTAGGGGAAATGAGCCATACTAAATCATGACATGGGGATTCATCTAACTTGTTCCAAGAAAGTCAAGAATGTAACAAAGGAAAGTAAACACTAAGAATCAGAGTTAGAGAGAAGGCAGAGTTAGAAAGAAGGCAGATCACATGCGATTATTGTCAGGAATTACACATTTATTTTGAACGATACATGTATGTTGAGCATGATCTTAGCATAGATATGAGCTTGGCTGTGTATTAAATCTGGCAATGTTGATCAGATCATAATGTGGTCAGGAAAGGTCGCAGCATTAGGAGAGTATTACAGGAGCAAGTAGAGACGGAGTTGCCTCAGATGAGAATTAGAATTGCTGAGAATGTTATGGCTCGTGAGATTTTTGAGCCTGAAATCTAAAAGGACTGGTTCATGTTAAAATGGTTGGAAAAGACTTCACATGTTACAGGTTTTCAGAGTCAAAATTGTTTATATACAGGAGTTTGGTTAGTGCTTTGTTAAATTTGCCTTAGAATAGATCCGAAGTGGAGATGTCCTGATGCACAGGTAAAACTCGGCCGTTCAGGAGAGAGGTCTGGTAGTGAACTATAGCTTTGATGGTTAGTTACATTTACATAATATTAAATAATAATAATAATTAAAAATAATAATTTAAAGCTGCAGGACTGGATGAGGTGGGCAGGGATGTTAGGTCTTTCCTACATAATATTAAATAATAATAATAATTAAAAATAATAATTTACAGCTGCAGGACTGGATGAGTAGGGCAGGGATGTTAGGTCTTTCCTTCAGTTCCTCCCTCACCTTCACTGGATTTCAGCTGTCAGGATGTCCTTTCCGGTGCTAAAAATTTAGTTGAACTTTTTCTCGATGCTTTTAGAGTCATTTCCCATCTATAAATTTTACATTTTGTCCTTTCTGCCTTCTCCTAATTTATTTTAATATAATAATCTTATACCTTGTTTTCTTTTCTTTTTTTTGTTTTTTTTTTTTGTTTGTTTTGTTTTTGTTTTTGTTTTTTTGAGACAGGATTTCTTTGTGTAGCCCTGACTGTCCTGGAACTCACTCTGTAGACCAGGTTGGCCTCGAACTCAGAAATCCCCCTGCCTCTGTCTCCCAAGTGCTGGGATTAAAGGCGTGCACCATCAATTATTGATCATTATTGGTTATCAATTAGTATTGCTAATTATTGATGACCATTTATTGATTATTGAATATTGATCGGCATTGATTATTGATTGTTATTCCATCACCGTCATCCCCCTGCCTCTGCCTCCCGAGTGCTGGGATTAAAGGTATGTGCCACCACTGCCTGGGGGCTTTAATAATTTAAACACTATCATGTCTTCACATTCTTCCCTCTTCTCCAATCGCCTTTAAACCTGCTAACCTAAATTGCTACCATTTAGGAAAGCCCGCCCCCTCGCGGTTATCCTAAGTAAATACAGTAAAACGCGCTTCCATTTCTGTGGTCTGCTTTCCATCCTTCTTTTCCTCCCCCCCTTCCTCTCTCTCTTTTCTCCTCCTCTTCTTCAATTTATTTATTTTCATGTGTGTGAATGTTTTGCCCGAATGCATGCATGCATGTGCCTAGTGTCCACGGAGGTCAGAATAGCTAAGGGCTAAGCCAGAACTGTAGTGTCTGTCCTAAGCTTTTTAGTGGAAACTCCTGAGTTTTGGAACCGAGACAAGTTAACAATATAAAATATCTATTATAAGACGATGTTATTAACAAACTTTCCAAAGTACCGACACAGTTAACATTCCTTATATACCACCCCACTTTAATGCATTTGTGCACAGGAGTCATCATAAACACAGAGACCTTCCCTATAGAAAAGTCACAAGATTTGAAGTCCTGGGATGTAGGCCTTCATCTCCACAGTCACTGCATGGGTTTATCCGGCCACTTCCAAAGAGCAAGGGTTACAAAGCATTGCTCTTAGGACTTGTCTGAGACCCTGCAATGCTGATGTATATTCTGAATTTACAAGCAGTGACTCAGGCTGGAGAGATGGCTCAGTGGTTAAGAACACCAACTGCTCTTTCAGAAGTCCTGAGTTCAATTCCCAGGAACCAGCAACCACATGGTAGCTCACAACCATCTGTAATGGAGTCTGGTGCCCTCTTCTGGTGTGTCTGAAGAGAGCAATTGTAGTGTACTCATCAAATATATATACTATATGTATTATATATATTATACATTATTATATATTATATATTTCAAACCTTTAAAAAAAAGAAGTGACTCTAGCCTCTTAAGACCAGTCTGCGGCAGACCCATTTTCCAGTATTCTGCAACACTACAGTATTCCATTGAATATTGTTGAAAATGCTGGACTGTCGCACAAGTAAATTTGGTAAGTATTTTTACATCCTCTCATTGCATTGAAACAATCATCTCTCATTGAAACAACCCATTGAGAGAATTTCTTATGTTACCCTCAAGCTGAGTCTGAGAGCAACAGCATAGCTCACCTAAAGTCAGAAAGTACTGGAGTGAGGGTAGAGCCAATAGTTAGGGTGACTGGGAAATTTTTGTTCAAATGCATATACTGTTGAGGGAAGGACTCTAAAATTCACTGTGTGGCTGTGAACTTAGTGTGTTTGGTGGGGGGATGCCGTGGTGTACATGTGATGGCCAGAGGGCAAGCTGCAGATGTCAGTTCCCCTTCTACCCTGTGGAACCTGGAATTGGTGAAACCCAGGTCATCAAGTTTGGCAACAGATGCTTCATTTATCTCTCACCAGACCTTAGTTTTTGAAATATTTATTTTCCCCCCTCAAGTAGAATTTTTCTGTATTGTCATATAAAATCTATTTTCAAAAATGAACCTTTGAGCTGGACAGTGGTGGCTCAAACCTTTAATCCCAGCACTTGAGAGGCAGAGACAGTCAGTTTTCTGAGTTCATGTCCAGCCTGGTCTACAGAGTGAGTTCTAGGACAGCCAGGGCTATACAGAGAAACCCTGTCTCGAAAAACCAAAAAAAAAAAAAAAAAATTTGTCTTCATTTGTGATTTCCCTTTGACCTCTCTTTTATAAACAATGCCCATTTCTGAAGGAGTTGATGTGAGTGTGAAATAAAGTAAGAAGTAACTGTATCTGTCTTGGTACCTGATTCATAGCAGTTTATTCAATCGATGATGATTAAGTCTTGACTGGAGTGGTCTATGAAACACAATGGAGATGAAATAAGAAAGAAAGACACCAAGTTCTGAAATTACAGCCTTAGGAAACCACTGTTGGTCACCCCAGAGCTAGAACAGCCTGTCTGGATTGAGGCTCAGCCCAGTGGAATTGATGGATGGGCAAGACTGTTCTATGTACAGAAAGGGGGTAGAAAATTCTAGGCAAAGCTGAGCAAAGGCTCCGAGTAGTGAATATGTGGCCAGCATGTGCTGTATTCCATCACTACAGGGCATATTCTAGAGACACACTGCCTGGTTTGGGATCACAACTCTACTGCTTTACATCTGAAATCTTATGTGGTTCTTTGTTCCTCCACTTTCTCAACAGAAAAAAAAAAAATAGTACGACAATAGTAGTTACTCTTAGAGTTGTTGTAAGGCTTAATTGACATATCCAAAACACTAGAGCTTACAATAATAGCTGATGAGAGAAAAGACATGAAATAACGCTGCTGTGAACACAGCAGTAAACACTGCTGACCATGATGGTAGAGAAGGATGGGAGTATAGCAACTACACTTGGCAGTCGTGCTGTCCTTATCTGCCTCAACTGCAAAACAAACCATCTAAGTTGAGTGACAGATCCTGGTGTTGAGTAGGCAGTCACCCACTTCCTGGATGAATAAGCAGCTAAGACAAACTTGGGAGCATAGGACAAAATGGTGGTGGCAGGGGCATGGGGCACATGGCAAAGTCTGCCTCATCCCCTGGTTTCCTTCCATATCTAGCATCCTGTTCCAAAATGTTTCTTTTTTCCTTTATCCTATTTTGCCTTCTACATGAAGCTTTAAGACAGACTTTGGGGCAAGGTTAACTATTTCATGCCATTTATGGGTCCTTTTCTCTTTCTCTCTTTCTCATTTTATAGGAAAGAACAACTGGAAGCAGCAACCAGGTACATTTTTTTTTTTTTAAATTATGAATACCCTCCCCATTTCACCATTGTTTTTCGGGGAGGATTCAGTCCTGCATGGTGGAAAGCTGCTAGGTAGCCATGTTGATCACAAGTTAGTCTTTGGGGCTTACTCTGTTGCTGACCTTCAATTCCTGTCATTTTCATGTGAATTTAGTCAAGGACAACTTTATATGGATAATAGAAACAGCTTTGATGTACTGAATGTCTGTCTTCTCAGAGCTAAGTTCCATAAAGGTTATCACAGCTGATCTGCACAGTCACCATGTAAGAGAAGTCCTAGTATCCTCCTTTGTGTATAAGGAGACCAAGGCTCAGAATGGTTCCTCTACCTCTTCTGAATTCTCACAGGAATTAAATAGCAAAACGAAAAATCAAAGTCAGACCTGAATGTTAAAACAATGTTTACTGTTTTTCTGTTTGTTCATTGGGCTCCTAGATGGCATTTCTGAAAGCAAATCCCGACTGCAATTCATGATCCCCATACACCTGAGGCTTTTCAATAAATCATAAACACTGCAGACTGCTACAGAGGCAAGAAGAGGTTCAGGCTTGTGTATGACTACATTTCTCAGCTTCCTATCCTGATGTTAAAGGTGCCCAAGGTCTGGACGGTATTCTAATTTATAAAGCAAGATGGATGATTCATTTTGACAAAATAGTGTGAGGTGATAAGAGATGACAACGTACAGCTAAGAACAGTATTGATTTAAACTTATGGAGTGTTTTCTGGAAGTTTCCATGTAGCATTGTTGGATTAGAGCTGATACACACACACACAGACACACATACACACACAAATACACACACAGACATGCACATACACACACGCATACACACACACAATTTTCTGAAGTGGACTATAGTTGCAAGTAACTGAAACCATGGATAAGTGTACTAAATATTACTCCAAATATGCCTTAAAATTTCTGCTTCTGGTTCAATGGGTAACCAAACTAAACTCTGCTCCTCTGCAAGAGCAGCAAGCACTCTTAACAATTGTGCCATCTCTTTAGCCCCAGCTTATTCTGAAAGTAGAACTTAATAGATCCCTTGCCCTTTTCCCCTAAATAACAAATAAAACAACTCAAGTGTTAGACACTCCACAGGTTACCTCACCAAGCAGTAGTAACATTGTCTAAGTGAAATTGCCCTTTACTGGTTAACTGATTGCTAATTCTAATGGCTAATTTAGATGGCTTTTTTTTCTGCAGGTACCCTGGCATGCCAGCAGAGGGCATCAGATCCATTTGTCATGAGCCACCATGTCTTTGCTGGGACTTGAACCCTGGTTTTCTGAGCCATCTCACCACTATCTGTTTACTGGTTAACTGTCCAAAAAGCAAGGACTTAAAAATTGGATCAACTAGTTAATCAAAAAATAGTTGAACAAGTGACATGGCAAGACCACATTTTTGTGAGGAATGGGTTGCAGAGTGCTTTCTACATGATCCTGAATCATTTAGGTTTGGGCTCCTCTGGAATGTTCCACTATTTTTATGTTATGTGTCCTTGACAACCCCTCAGTCCCCTTCTCACTCCCCTGGTTTATGATTTTTGCTTTTTAAAAAGCCCGTCAGCTTGCTGGTCTTTTGTCAAACTCTACTCCTGCGAGAGTGAGCTGTTTGACTGTTGGTTGCCAACCTTACTCCCTAATAAAGCTCTGCTGATTGCATCCAGGTATGGTGTCTTGTGAGTTTGTGGGTGGCCATTACTTCCCGAAACTGGAGTAAGGATCTCCCAAGTTTGGGATCTTCATTCCTAACAATAATCTCTGTTATTCATGTTTTATTTCTCAAAATATAATGCATGTTCCTAACCACAAAAGGACAAATGGCTGTGATAATGTTGACCATAAAACCTACATTCTGTATCATTGGACATAAAGTAACAACAACAACAAAAAAACAAAACAAACGTGATTGGGAGAAAAATATAAGTGTAACTTGGCACAGGACTTTGTGGTTTTGACTTTTGGAAGCTATATAAATTTCTGGTTCAGGGTGGGGCTGAGGCTGGTGTATTGCAGCTAAGCTTCTGAGTATAATTTTGTGGCTCTGATATATCAGAAGTGACTTGATTACAATAAATTCTTATCATTTCCCTTGTCCTGTGGTTGAGTTGTGCTGGATCTCAGTGGACCCCGTGATATAAAGGCAGTATGTAACCACTGTCCAGTATGAATAGTTTCATAATGATGAAGACTACAGAGGTGTACAAAGGCTTCATTATACTAAATATGTCCATTAGGACTCTGGGGGTGTGTCCTGAGTCACAGAAGGTGTGTTTAAGACTCAAGGGTGTGTCCTGAGACACATGAGGATGTGTGTAAAACTCAGTGGGCGTGTCCTGAGTCACAGGGTGCATGTTTAGCACTCAGGAGGGAAGTCCAGAGTCACAGGGGGCAAGTTTAAGACTCAGGGGCATGTCCTGAGTCACAGAAGGTATGTTTAAGATTGAGGAGGCAAGTCCTGAGTCACAGTGGGTATGCCTAAAACTCAGAAGGTGTGTCCTGATACACAGGGGGTGTGCTTAAGACTCAGGAGGTGTGTCGAGAGTTACAGGGGGCATGTCCTGAGTCACAAAGGGGCAAGCTTAAGAATCAGGGGGCGTGCCCAGAGTCACAGAGAGTTTGCTTAAGACTGGGGTGTGTGTGTCCTGTGACAGAGGGAGCCTGTTTAGAACTCTGTCCAGAGTCACAGGGGTGTGTTTAAGACTCAGGGAGAATGTCCTGAGTCACTGGAGGCATGTCCTGAGTCACAGGGAGCATGTTCAGGACTCTGGGGGCGTGTTTAAGACTCAGGAGGCGTGTCCTGTGTCACAGGGGGGGCATGCTTAGACTCGAGCACATATTCTTTCATGATAATGAAGACTAAAGAATTGTGCAAAGGCTTGACCATATTAAATACACTCACAGGGTTTCTGTCTTAGTGTTTCCATTGCTATGAGGAGAAATCATGAAAAAGGCAACTTCTATAAAAGCAACAGGATAATTGGGACTGGCTTACAGTTTCAGATTTTGTCCTTTTTCATCATAGCAGGAAGCTAGGCAGGCATGAAAGAAAACATGATGCTGGCGAAGAATCTGAGAGTTTTGTTTCTTGATCCAAAGGCAGCCAGGAAGAGACTGTCTGCCAGGGAGATAGTAGGAGGGCCCATTCTGCACTGGGTGCAACTTCAAAGCCTTCAGTGATGCACTTCCTCCCAGTCCCTGAGACAAGCATATTTATACTACCACATTCCACTACCTGGTCCCCATATGATTGTGCAAACACATGAGTGTATGGGGACCATATTTAAAAATAGCATAATACAAAATAGTGAGGTTCGAATTAAAAAGTCCTCATCATCTATAGAAGTCTCATAAATGTTAAAAGTCCAAAGTTCAAAGTCTCTTCTGAGATCATTCCAATCATGTACCTGTAATCTCCTATACATTCATAAATATAGCACATAATATCCATCCAAATTCACAGGATATAGGTCACCATTCTTAATTACCATTGTGAGGAAATACTGGGCCAAAAGAAGACCAAAAGCCAGCAAGGCAATCTCCAAACACTGCATCTCCATGTCTGATGTCAAAGCGTTCTTCAGATCTCCAACTCCTTCCTGCTTTGCTCACTGGAACACAATTCTTTCTCTTTGGCTGATTTTATTTCCTGAAAGTAGTTTTTCTGAGAAGGTATCCCACATCTCTGGAATCTAAAACTCTTGGGGTCTCCAAAGTAACTTCAAAATTACAGCTTCTTGTTCCAGTATCTGGGATCCACAGATGATCTTCTGCGCTCCTCAAAAGAAGCTGGGTCTCTCTCCAGCTCTTCCCTCTATAGTACACTAGGTTCTGCTTGACTCCACTCAACTGCTGCTGCTGTTCTTTCTGCTCATCCCAAGGGACTGACATCTTCAATGTGCTGGGTTCTTCTGTGACAAACAGTCTTGACTTCGTTCCTCTCATGCTCCCTTCATGGTGCCAAGCCTTAGCTGCACTGCAGGAAACATTCATGCCTTAAAACCTGTGCCAGCTGGGTGAGTCTTGCACAGGACTGAGTCAAGCTGCACCACAAGGGACAACCTTGGCTACCTCTGAAATACAACTTCTTTGTTCTCTCAGAAAACATTAACAGAATATGTCACTTCAGTGGTGCTGGTTTCTTCTTCATCCCCTCTAATTTTCTAACTACAGCCAACCGGCATCAATGGTCTCAGTTGTCCCTTCTATTCTTTCCTCTAAAAGCAGAGCCACATGGACAAAGTTCCTGAGTTCCTCTGCCTGCTGGGGCCCAAGCATCGCCCCTTCTATTACATCATCACCAGCTTTCTAGTTTTCAACAACTTCACTGCCTAACCTTGGCTGTCCTGAACTTGCTCTGTAGATGAACCTTGAACTCAGATCTGCATGGCTCTGTCTTCTGAATGTTGAGTAATATGTGTGTAACACTCTGCCCATATCTAAACTTTGCATTACCTAAACTTGTTCTGTACCAGGATGACTTGAATCAGACATCTGCTTGACGTTCATCTCCTGTTATTTAAGGTGTGTACCACCATGCCTGGACCTAAGTATATCCTATATCCTTATAGATTTTAAATTGAAATCCCAGTATAGTAATCACAATCTGTCAATTCTCAATTTGACACGTACTTTTATCCTCTTATGTCCATATAAAAACAATAACCAGTTAATAATAATGCCTAACATTATACAGTTCTCATTCATACAACTTCACATCCATATGTTTAGGTGAATGGAATCCTGCTATAATATCACCATTTCTTTAATGCCATTGTGTGTCTTTGATCATAGGATTTAGCTTCATTCAACTTCCTGGTGAGATTTTCTCTTTGAAGCTAACATTTCATATTTTTCCTTTCTAAGATTACTAAGCATGATCAAAACAATCACCATGACAGTAAGCACAGGCCAAAAGCTATGCTTGGCTTTCCTGAGACTTCCTCTGTCAATCCAGTTAAAAAAATAAACCTGTTTACCTTCAGATGAGAACAAAACACAACAGCATTCTTCAGCAAAACATTATAAAAATTCTATTCAAAGTTCAAACTACACTTAGGTCATATGTGTTCTACTAGGACGGCCCATGAAGTTCACTTAATGCATGTACAAATGCAAAGTCTAAAAACCCACATTGCTTTCAACAAAAGCATGGTCAGGCCTACCAATAAGAATACTTAAGTCTGGGGTACCAACTTCTGTCTCAGATAGAATTTCCATTGCTAAGAAGAGACACTGTGACCAAGGCAACTGTTTTAAAGGCAAATAGTTAATTCAGTCTGCCTTACACTTTCAAATGTTTAGTCCATTGCCATTATAGCAGGCAGAATGTCTGCATGCAGGCAGCCATGATGCTGGAGAAGAAACTGAGAGTTCTGCATCTTCATGAGAAGGCATCCAAGAAGAGACTTTCTTCCAGCCAAGTGGCAGGAGGGTCTGTTTTGTACTGGCCTGAGCTCCAGAAACCACAACCATAGTAATTCACTTCCTTCAAAAAGGTAACATCTACTCCCACAAGGCACATCTCTTAATATTGCCACTTTTTAGGGTCAAGAATATTTAAATCACCACAGTATACTTCAACTATGAATTCTTTCATGCATTTAAATATGATTAGGACGTGCAGAGGCTTTAACATGTTAATTACTTTCAGATGGTTTCTCTCTCATATGTGTTCATTTCTGTATTCAGAAACCACTGTGGCATGTAAACGATTTCCCAACTTTGGAACAATCAAAAGGTTTCTGCTCAGTTTGTGTTCTTTTATGTCTTTGGAGACTAAAGAGATACGCACAGGCTTTACCACATTCATTACATCTCTAAGGTTTCTCTAAAGTGTGTGTTCCTTTTAGTGTTTGGAGAGTACAGTGACATGCATAGCCTTTATCACATTGACTACATTCATAAATTTCACTCTGCACATTTTCTTTTGTGTATTCAGAGATGACTGTGTCCTGGAAAGCCTTTACCTCATTCATGACATTCAGTTTCTTGCTAGTATGTGTTCTTTTATGTAATGGGTGATGACTGTGCAGTGCAAGGGCTTAGCACCTTGCCTCTCTTGAATGCGTTCTATTATGTAGTTGCAGATAAAAGTGAATTGTCAGTTTTTCCCCAGTGATTACATTAATGAGGATTCTCTCCAGTGTAATTTCTTTGTGTACGTGTAAAGAACTATGACATGCAAAGGCTTTACCACATTGTTAATATTCCATTAGGTTTTTAATCATAAAAACTTAACTATTCATAGGCCCGTTCCCACCCCACTTCTAACGTAAATTTTTGAAAAATTTAAACTTCAGTATCATCATAACTTTCATTTTCCTGACCTAAAGTTCGATATCGATGGCGTAACACTAAAATCTGAACAGCACTTACCCTTTCTCTAACAAAAGTTCAGCAGCCTGGATGAAGAAAAACCAATGTAAGAAAGACCCCTACAGATATCAGGGCCCCCAGTGTCACGGCCCCCGTCAGTATTGTCTTTACTGACATCCAATTCCCTTCCTGTAGACACCATGTCTTTTTCAGGTCCCCGTTCCCATACAGGGCTGTGAACTCCGTCCAGCCGCCATTGTTGTGGATCCAGTCAGCCAGGTGTATTTCTAGATAGGCCACCATCCAATCCTGTATGTGCCTCACCAATGGCTCTAAGTTTTTGTCCATACTCTCAGCACACAGGGCCGCCCCAAAGACAAAGAATGCCACAAGACGGCCCCAATTGGGGGCTCCTTGGAATAGTTCCTCAGAAACCTGGATGAAGCATTGTTGGGCTGAGTCTGGGGTCACGTGTAGTTGAGCAACCAGGTCAGAGAGGGTGAGCTGGAAGCAGGTCTCAAATTCATCTCCAGCCGCCCGCATGGCTTGGTGTAGCAGGTCGGCTGTTGGGCCTTCTCCTGGGCCAGCTCCTCGGACATAACCCTTCTGCCTTAGCTTGTAGCCTACAAAGTCAGCCACTAGAGCCCGTGTATCTGGGGTTGAGGCTGGGGTCGTCATCAGGTGCATTCAGCTGGGTTCCAAGTTTCCAGCTCAGTGATGTCAGACTGCGTTTCCTGCTTGAAACTGGTGCTCAGGCCTCCGGTCTCATATGTTGAGCCACCTCGAATGCTTTCATGTGGGCAAACAGGGATTTGGAAAGAACAATATTAGGATTGAGTGCCCTGAAGAAAAAATAAAATAGAAAAAAAAAAAAGAAAAGAAAAACAAGAAAAAAAAGAAAAAAGAAAAAAAAGAAAGAAAAAAGGAAAAAAGAAGAAAAAGAAAGAAGAAAAAAGAAAAAAGAAAAAAAGAAAGAGAAAAAAGAGAAGAAAGAAAAAAGAAAAAAGAAAAGACATAGGACAAAAGAAAAAAGAAAGAAAAGAGAAAAAATAAAAAATGAAAAAAGAAAAAAGAACAAAAGAAAAAGGGGAAAAAAGAATAAAAAAGAAAAAAGAAATAAGAGTAAAAAGGAATAAAAAAAGAAAAAAGAAAAAAAGAAAAGAAGAAAAGGATTGAGTGCCCCCCTGTCTCAGTGAGCAGTGGCAGCTCACACACAGGATTTAACCAGTCCCTGGGGTGCTCTGAACCTGAAATGAGGCAAAGGGAAGGAGTACTGTCTAATCACTCCCGCCAGTCTCCAAGGCCAAGTCAGTCCAGGTCTCTGTTAGAATTCTAGTCATTTTCTCTATCTGTCCTAAAATCTGGGGCCTAAATGCACAATTTCTAATTCATCCTCAGCTGGGCGGCCAGTTCCTGACTTACCTGGGCAACAAAGACAGGTCCATTATCGAGTCCTATTACCTTATTAGGTATTGCATACTGGGGAAAGTTTTTTCTAAGATATTAGAAATATAAAATCTAAAATTAAAAATAAAATATAAAATATTATTATACTTATACTTTATATTTATAGTTTATTTTTATATTACTTTATATTTTACTTTTTTATTTTATATTTTATACTTTATATTTTATATTTGAAATATTTTATATTTTCTTTTTGTACTTTGAATTTAAATTTTATATTTTACATTTCATATTTTATTATATATTTTGAATTTTAAACTTTATTTTAAACTTTATATTTTACTTTATTTTATTAATTTATATTTTAAAATTGTATTTATATTATATTTTATATTTATGTTTTATATTTTACATTTTATTTTATTATATATTTTAAAATTTAAACTTTATTTTATTTTATACTTTATATTTTATTTTATTTATTTTATTTTTAATTTATATTTTAAATTTGTCCTGCCAGGACTGAGTTAGCATCAGTGATGCCTTCTTCAGTTGGTCCCTATTACCTGTTATGTTGGTTATGAACTAAACACTTGAAAGTGTAAGACAGACCCAACTATTTGCCTTTAAAACAGGAAGTTCATAAGAAGACCATCAGAGTTAACTAACCTGGGCCCTAGGAGACTCTCAGAGACTGAGTCACCCACCAAAGAGTATACACAGGATGGACAGAGGTCCCCAGTATTATATATACTCTATGTGCTACTCAGTCTTCACATGGGTTCCCCAACAACCGGAGTGGGGGATGTCCCTTAAGGTGTTGCCTTTCTGTCCACACTGTTCCCCATACTTGGCTGGCATGTCTGACCTCAGTAGGAGAGGATGTGCTTAACCCTGCAGAGACTTGACATGCCATGACTGGGGGATACTCAAGTGGACCCCAACCCTCCCTGGGGAGAAAAAAAAGGAGTCAGGGATGAGGTACTGTGGAAGATGGAATGGGGAGGGGGTAGTAACTGAGATATAAGGAAATATATAAATAAATGGGAAAAGTAAATAATACATATAAATAAAATAAGAATATACAAATCAGCATATTAGTTTTAAATTTTACCCTACTCAATGTCTCAGGGCATAAGCCAAAGTAGGGAAGATTTTTGACAAAAGTATCACACTAATGACCTGTAACTAAAGTTTTCTCAGAGTCTATTTTCCACTGAACAAGCACGACCTCAACTACCTTTGGCTGCACTACTGTCAACACCCCAAGCTTCCATGTCCTATGAGAACAACTGATTAAGATCCATGTACAGCTCTCTATGACTTTGCCATCTCAGTTTGTGATATTCTCCACATTCCTTCAAAAGAGAACATAGATTCTGTCCAGCAGCATAATCACATCTGGATACCATTTTGTTGTTGTTGTTCTAACTTGCTACTCTGCTGCTGTGATTGAATGCTCTGAGGAAAAGCATCTCAGGTATTAACTGGCTGTTGTACATGGTTCTGTCAGATCACAGTCCATTATTTTGGGAGCTTAGATTAGAAATTGAAGGCAAAAAACATGGACAAACACTGTCTCCTGGCTTGCTCTCTTGCTTGCTCACTGTCTCATGCTCAGCCTGCTCTCTCATCCAGCCCCGGACCACTTGCTTAGAGATATTGCCACCCTCAGTGGAAGAGCCTTCCTAATCAATCATCAACACTATCTCTCACAGACATAGCAACCAGCCATTCTGATGAGGACACGCCCTGAATTGAGACTCTTTCAGATGACTGTAGCTCTGAAATGCTGAGAACTGAAAACAAATATGACATAGACACAATAATAAATGAGGAAGTTGTTACAACACAAACCAATGATTTAACCATATCAATTACAGGGGCCCCAGCCACCCCATGAGGGACTTGGAGTTGTGGCTGAGCCAGGACAAAATAGGGAGGGCATCTGGCTCAGAGCAGGGAAGGATAAACTGGAATGGGGAGCTCAGAGGCTGTGCTGACCTGGGGAGAGGTGTCTTTAACCCTGGGTTCCCAGGCCAGTGCTACGAAAGATGTGGCTAAAACAGCTGGAAGGTGGATAGAGAAGCAGATTGCCCCACAGACTTGGAAATGGCCTCCCCAAAGGGCAGGATCTCTGGTCCAAAGAAGATATCCTAACTCTGTTGGAATGAAGAACAACCTTCCATCTAATGACAACTCCAAAACTACAGAGTCACATATAGACTGGGCAGAGGGTAGAATGGAAGGGGAGGGAAAATGAGGTCTTTGTCCTTTCCACCCTGTAAAACAAGGTAGAAAGAAAGCGATTGTGCCCTGGATGCTGTCTTGAAGAGTTTTCTGTCATGGACTAGTCAATGGGTATTAGTTTTGTTGGTAAGAAGGATTTAACCCAAGGTGAGGGGTCAGTAACTAAATCAACTGGAATGGAAACAGTCTCATTTCCTCAGTCACAAAATAATAAAGTGCTACACACATAACAGACAGCCACAAGGGGGTGGTAAAGGCTACCCAGCAGATTCCTCCACTTGTACAAAGGAGAAAATGAAAACAGGATGGCATAGGCCAGCCTGGTCTACAGAATGAGTTCCAGAACAGCCTGGGCTACACAGAGAAACACTGTCTCGGAAAAACAAAAACAAACAAACAAACAAACAAACAAAAAAGCCAATAAAAATAAATCATTTAAAAAAAAAGAAGAAGAAGAAAAAAGAAAACAAGATGGCAGCAGGTATGAGTCCTGTAGCAGGGTTCAAAGTCTCCTCTAACCTTCCCAGAAATTTAGACCAGAGGCACACTGTCCAGAATACCAGTCTCTGGAACATCTTTGAAGCACTTTGGGGCAATGACTCTCCAGTGTATCCACTGTAGCAGGGTTTCACATTCAATTTAGTCATTTCCCTCCACATATACTCAAGAAAAACCTGAAAACCAAGGCACACAGACACAAATCTAGCAGGCAAGCCACTGACCCAAAAACAACAATGGTGCATGCTAACAAACAGCCTTTCAATCTTTTGTTTGGGAGTCCTGAGGATCTTGGGTCAATACACTAAAATGTTATGTCCAACTCACAGAGACCCCAAAGACCAACAAGGAGCCCATTGCAATGCAAACACAGGGAGGTCTTTATTATGAGCTCTGTAATAAGAATTCTCACCAGTCAGCCTCACATGAGATCAAAACAGAGAGACCAAGTCTAGGGTGCTGGGTATTTATTGTAGTTACAGAAAGATTGAGACATTAACATACAGATCATCAACTTAATATTTTAAAAACTACATGTCCGGCATAATCTGCAGGAAACAATCAAGGGGGCAAAACCATCTGACAACCATGATGGGTAGACTAACTTTTTCTCTGTAAGGTGAATTAGTTATCTACATG
>NW_023045006.1:0-122300 GCF_011762505.2 Arvicanthis niloticus | reverse complement strand
AAACTTTGAGAAACTTAAAAGCTACCTCCTCACTTAGGTCAGAAGTTCCTGAGTGCCCAGGTGATAGCAGACAGCGTAGATTATTAGGAACATGTGAGGGCACCATGAACATAACAGAGAAGTCCAATTTAACAAAAAAAAAAAAACCAAAAAAAAAAAACAAAAAAAAACCAGCAATTTTGTTTCTGTGTATCTAAAGATTCACAAACAAACAAGAATTTAAAACTGGAAGCTATAACAGTGTTGTGGTGCATTCAACTGCTGACAAATTTAGTACCCAAACATAAAGCTAAAAAGTAATGAACCCCCCCCCCCAAACAAAAACGAAAAAACCCAAATCATAGAAAAGTAGACCTGATTCAAAACAGGGAAAGAATGTGTAGTTAACATGTAAAAGATGTGTGTTTCCTGGTACCTGGTACCCAGCATCTCACACCTGCTGGTTGTTGCTGAGTAGAGACCAGCTACAGAGATATCAAGCTAAGCAAGTTGCCCTTGGATTTTGATAGGAGCTAGGTGAGCAGGTGAGACTAGGATCGAGGCAAGGGGAAGATGGTGATAAACTCTTCAGTGTGTCTCTTGTGTGTGTGAGTGTGTGATGGAGGCCACCACGACAGTCTTGCTGTGTACTTGGCTGCAAGCTGTTGTGGTGAGTAATCTGCTTTAGAGGCCTGCTCCCTTCCCCTCCCCCCTGCTGGTCCTCCCTTCCCCACTGACATGTGCCTGCTCCCTTGGGTTCCAGTGAGGAAGCTTTGAATCTGGGCTAAGCCCTTCCTACCATGCTGTCTCCACTCCTTCAGCACTTTTACCTGCTCCACCCTCCATCAAGCTGAGGGTCACCTGCCTAGAGGAGGTGCTCACCTGAGTACAGCATGAGGACCCACCCCCCATCCCTCATTTGTCCAATTCTTAGAAAGCACTGGCAAGTACACAGGGAACCATCCCCTTCTGCTAGAATCCCCATTCCCTAAGATCCACACCCGCCTTCAGCACATCATGTGGTAGTGACATTTAAGAAATGTGTCTTTAAAACTTGATTTGCTCTAGTTTGTGTTTGTCATAGGAATTCTGAAAATACTAAGTAATTAGAAACAGGTAGTGGGGTAGTAAAATTCTCTTCTCTTCCAGGGAAGAGTTCTAATTAGGAGCAGGTGGTAGATCTCTAACTTCTAACCTCACACTAGAAAGGGCGGGTGCACCAACAAACTGCTGCCATGTTTGTAGAAAAGATAAACGTATTTGGTTTATTTAAACATATTCCAGATCCATGCTGTGTGCATGACACAGACATGGCCTACAGAGTCCCCCCTGCCCCAAACCAAGCTAGAATCATTTTGAAGGCATCACAGGCCATTATACCACCTATGGCCAGCAGGTGGGGACATGAGACTGGCCAGGAGCCCAGGCTGCTGAGTGACAGTCACTGGTCAGAAGGCACTAAACATCTATGCCCACAGAGTCTTTTATAATTAATATGTGTGCAGTGGGCACACCAAAACGGTAGGATGAAACTCTGAAACAGGAAAGAGAAGGTTGGAGGGAACAACAAACATGACAGCACTCATGTAGACCGAGACACCAGGGAAACACAGAAGCACTTGGTGGACACAGATCCTGGCAAAGGAATGGAAAGAGCATAAGGCCTTGTCCCACAACACAGTGACAGAGTAATTCTTAACATCCCAATGGTTCTAGTCACCAGACAGTGAATCAGAATACCTGACCCAACTTTCCTAAAACACCAACCATGTGACCAGTAACACTAATCATTACAGTGCCCCTCTCCCTGGCCCCCTTAACTATTCCACTCCCAACTATGGAAATATCCACCTCATCTCAGACCAGTCTCACAGAAAAAAAAAATGCACTCAGGTGTCTCCTTGACCCCCAGGGTATCACAGAGCTAAGACAGTAAGGACCATAAAGAAGACCATCCATCCTAACAGCCTGGACTGGAGAAGAAGCCCCATTCTTAAGGGGCATGAGTCACCCAAGGTCACACAAGACTCTAGCAAAGAACAGAAGGCAGATGAGACTCACACTTCTTCCTTCGAAGCCTAGAGTTTCCTTTTCCTCTACACACACGCACACCACACACACACACACACACACACACACACACACACACACACACGTTTCTCTTAAAATCCTGATCACTCCACAGGAGATGCATACAACTGCCATGCAGGCTCCCTGAGGCCATCTTTCTCCTGTCCCCATGCTTCTTCTGGACCAGGCTTGGCAGGTGACAGCCTCAAGACAGTGGCAGGATGGAGCCTGGGGATGAGCTAAACATCTGTGCTGAGTAGTCTGAGGTGTGGTGAAGAGAGACAGGGGGAGGCAGCAGTGAGGACGAAAGAAGCAGATATGAATTACGTTTTCATCCAGTTTGTGTAACGAGGAAGTACTTGTGTATTCAGTCACCAGTATCACACATAAAACAGGGTATTTCCAAGCCAGCCCATCCATTGATACTTTCTCTAGAAAAATTCATCTCCCTTTGTCTTTTTCTCATCCTGGAGCCTCCTGGAGCCTGGAAAAGTGTTGCCAGACTGCTGGCTGCCCAGTCCACAGCAATCCCTCAAAAGCAGCAGCCTGCCCACCCCCATCCTGTATCCTTGCTTCCTCCTCTTCCTGGGAGCCACCTAAGTGAGCAGGAGACTGTGACCTCCACACCCCTTTCCCATGCCCACCATGCTACAGACTGTGCCTGCTTTCAGAAGCAATAGAAGAAACTCAGAATCCATCCTCACTGTCCTGGACCAACACAGGGGCACAGCTGCTCAGTCTGACTCGCACCCATGGATGCAGGTTTCCTGGTGCAGGAACTTCAGTGTACCTTTTTTTAGGAGAAGGAGGCAGTGGCAAACATTGCCATCTTTCTAGGAGAGCGTGTCTCTCCAGGAAGACTGACAAGTTGAAGCCTCCATTCAGCCATAAACAAGAGGGAAAGGGGAACAGAAAGCTGCAGGGATTGGGAGGGTGCTGCAATTTTTAAAAGCACTTACCTTTGGTTAGAGAAGTGTAAGATAGTGCAAGGCAGAAGTAGAGGACATTAATAGTGTGTAAAGCAAGGAGGAGCAACAGAAGACTCAATGGTAAGGACTCACCCAGATATCACATTGAATAGGAACATCGTGTGCTTCAAGCAGCTGAGATAGCCCTGGCCAGGGCCGCACTTGGTAAATTTTAGGAGGAACACAAAAGACAGGTCCAGGTAAACCCACGTACTTGCTGCCTTTGGGTACATTGTACTTCTCAGTCTTTTCGTTTTGTTTTGTTTTTAGTTTTTCAAGCCAGGGTTTCTCTGTGTAGCCCTTGGCTGTCCTGGAACTCACTAGGTAGACCAGGCTGGCCCGAGCTCAGAAATCAACTGCCTCTGCCTCCCAAGTGCTAGGATTAAAGGCCTGTGCCAACTACTGCCCTGAGTACTTGTCATTCTTTAATGCCGGCCTCCGTGCGGTTCTGATCAGCGAACCAGCAGTGCCTTAGAAGGTGCCAGCAATGAAGCCCCGGCCAACAGATGGCCAGAGGTGGACGACTTGGCAAAGTCCGAACCCTTGCTGTCCAAAGATGGACTCCAGTAGATCAAAGAATCCTCTACTCAACCTCTCTATGCTCGCCTCAATCCCTGGGGGCACGAGGGGTACATTGCTCCAAGAGTGGAACGGAGGGGGCACCCCGAACGGGAACGGGTTCTGAGCGAGCGGGCTTTGGAGCTTCACACGCCCTCTCTCTGCACCCCAGAGCACTAGCGGAGCAACCAACTCTGGGGGTTCACTCCCTCTGGGACAATGCCCACTCCCAGACTTAGCCCGCTGGCCCTGGAGGGTTCTGCTGCACCACTATAAACACTCGTGGGGAGCGGGCTCGCCTGCATAACTAGGCTTCTTTGGAGAGACTTGCATTTTGACTGCTCTTTCTCGGGTGGCCTGCACCACTGGCCAGATGCAGCACTGGATGCGAAAGGGCACCGGGATTCTGGCTCCGCAGCCACGCCTCTTCCAGCCCAGGCCCCACCACCTTGTGGGCACAAGGCTCCCTTGCTCTGCGACTTTGAGGAGCCTCTGCGGGCTCTGGGCTGCCTGGGTGGGCCACGGGCAAAAAGCTGCAGCTGCAACCACTGGGCTCGCCCTGCTAAATCCTAGCCCTGACTCTTAACAGTCTCTGGGCCCCACCCCCTGCTTTTGCATCTGACTAATGGGGTCAAGGTTTGTCTGGTTCCAGTAGGGGAGCTACTTCCCTTCCCCAATGACACAATATCTTTACTAGCATTTGCGGTCTGCTGTGGGCCTAAAGTAGCATGCCAGACCCTGCTAAATGTCGCAGGCTCAGTGGCTGGGAATGAACTAATACCTCAATGGAAAAGCACTGGTCTCTTGCCCCAGCAAGGGCAGCGAGCAGATGAAGAGAACTGGAGACACCAAGAACCCAAGAAAACCAGAAGATAGGGCTAGGGGAAAAGGCTGGAAGAAAAGGAAACAGCAGCCACTACCAGGCTGGCCTCCGCCCCCCTATGAATATCAGGCCTGGCTAGCCTGGGGCACATGGTCTTAAGAGGTACCTTTACACACACAAACACACACACACACACACACACACACACACACCACGCTTTTGCACATGCGCGGCTCCAAGAGACTCCTGCATCTGTGCAAACCCTGCCTCCGCGTTCCTGAGTGGGACGGTGGGCTTCAAGGGGCAGGCGGCTCAAGTGGGGTACTGCTTTTGCCAGAAGTAGAGCAAGGTAGCAATGCTTTTGGTAACATGCCGGTCCTCTCAGAGCCAAGGTCAGAGAAAAGACTGGGGAAAAGCCTGCCAGGGTAACATCTAAAACAGCCTTTGATCCTCTTGTAAAACACTGCAATGAAGACAGCCTCCCCTGAGCTTATGCAGGAGTCTGCATTGCTGACATGGGGCCACCAGGTCATGGCAAATGATAAAAACTAAAAGACTGTGGGGGACGGGGGAGCAGAGACCAAATCTCTCCTTTGTGCAATTAATCAGTGTGGGAGCTAACTTTTACCAGGCTCCCAGCATCCAACAAGGAGCTCAGGCTCTGGAAGGCACTCCATAGGGACAGCTAGATGGATGACGCCCTTCCTAGGAGTAGAGATGTGGACCCTGGAACCCTCAACCTGGGCTCCAAAGGGGAGGGAGCCCTTGAGGAAGCACAGGAGTGCTACTGCTTCCCTCTGGGCAGCAGAAAATCTACTTAGGGGAAGAAGTTACTGGAGGCACTGACAGACTCAGATGGCTGTGGCTGTGCAGAGAGGGGGACAGTGACTCTAACTAGGGAGACTTCACCTTCACTTGCCCCACCCCACCCTAGAGGTGATAACTGTAAGATCTGTTTTGACTCTTCTGGGTCGCTTTTGAAGAAGAGAGGCCAGCAGCAGCAAAGCTCTGTATGAACAACCACCACTAACATCTCTCCTTTCGGGACCAATGGTCCTGGGATATTGTCTGCAGAAGAAAAAACAAACAAACAAAAAACAAAAGAACAACAACAACAACAAAACAGCTGGGTCCTGTGAGAATACCAAGCAGTCTTACCAGGAAAGCTAATACTCCCTGTCCTCTTCAGCCTCACCTCCAGGATTCAGGGTTACAAGTTCTTTCTTAGAGCATTACTTCTGGTGAGGGCACCCACCAGCTGGACTAGAGTCAGGAGAGCTGCTCTCCCCTGGCAGCTCTGGCAGCTTGTGCCTGGCTGGCCACCATTCCTCCTGTCATTGTGGAGGCCAGGATACCCAGGTTTGTTATGTGTGAAGTGAACCAATAGGGGTGAGACCAGTCAGAGCAGACAGGGTCTGAACACAACATGGTACATTATATCTCAGGTGGAATGAGGTGTCCCCAAGGGTCCCCATGCTAGCCCCTACCTTGTTAATGTTTTCCCATGTCTTCTCCCTAGCTCACACCTGCACTGGTCACACCAGTCTCCCGTGGCCCCTGGACTGCTCCATCATTGGGGCTGATTAGAAATGAATATACACTTCATACTTTATGCTAATCTGTGAATAAAATTTATAACTTATGCTAATAGGCTGGTTCCTCTACAGATGTGCTCCTTAAATATGCTAATTTATGCAAAAAAATTGCTAACTTATGCAGAACCACCAGTGGCCCTGACTCTGCAGAGATCAGTTGCATAAATCTGCATCCCCCTTGCACCCTGGCTGTGATCTATGCTGATTTCTGCTGATTTCTGCGAAGGCGACTTCTTATATACACCTCCAGGGCTTGGGACCAGACAGCCAGATGCTAATGGGCAGGTAAGAGAAAAAGGCTGTCCAGTGTCATTGCCCTGCTCCCCCTGGTCAGGCTTGTCAATGCTACAGTGAAGTCTTGTTGTGACACCTGGGCTGAGCCACTATCAGACTAATAAGGGAAAATGCAATTCATCAACCCTTACATTCACCAGGCTGACCCTCCCATATAGGTGTGGTGACCACTCTGTTTTATGGAAAAGGAAATGGTAGGTTTGGGTAGCTTTCCAAGCCCAGTGTCCTCCTCTCTTGGATTTTAAACACTTGCTGCCCTTGGCAGTCTAACAGAAAAGGCACAAGATGGAGCCTGAGGTATCATGTCCCAATTTGGGGTTAGGGCTGGGGTCATAAGGTAAAAGGACGCTGAATTAGGACAACAGGGAGGAAGATGGCTGGGGTGGTACTCTGGACAGGACCGGTCATCAGCAAAGGGTGGTAATAAAGAATGGAGAGAGGGAAGTGCAGAAGAATGCAGTGAGGTACAGAGGGATTTGCCGGGCAGTGGTGGTACATGCCTTTAATCACAGCACTTGGCAGAGGCAGAGGCAGGGGGATGACGGTGATGGAATAACTATCAATAATCAATGCCAATCAATAATCAATAAATATTAATCAATAATTATCAACAGTAATTGATAACCAGCAATAATCAATAATTGATGGCACATGCCTTTTATCCCAGCACTTGGAAGGCAGAGGCAGGGGGATGACAGTGACGGAATAATGATCAATAATCAATGCTGATCAATAATCTATAATCAATAAATGGTAACTAATACCAATTGATAACCAATAATGATCAATAATTGATGGCACACGCCTTTAATCCCAGCACTTGGAGGCAGAGGCAGGTGGATTTCTGAGTTCAAGGCCAGCCTGGTCTAAAGAGTGAGTTCCAGGACAGCCAGGGCTACACAGAGAAACCCTGTCTCGAAAAAACAAAAAAAAAACAAAAACAAAACAAAAAAAAAAAAAAAAACAAAAAAACAAAAAAAAAAAAAAAAAACAAAAAACAAAAAAAAAAAAGAAAGAAAGAAAAAAAAAATCTGCTGTGTGTGTTCCTAAAACTAATAAGGAAAACAAATAAGGTTTGCCTCAGTGGGAGGGCTCATAGTTCTTAGAAGGGATGAATTAATCGTTTAGTTCACATTAAAAATCAGGGTAGGCTGCATCTTCTACAGAGCAGCTCTCTCCCTCGAAGTTCTATGTTATACACACCATCATGACTCACTTGCAGCTGGAACCTTCTGCTGACTTCAGGGTCTCCTGTCTCCTGTCCCTTGTCCCTGGTTCCCTCTACTGTGCCTGGAGGCTATAGGGATGGTGCTGGAGTCTCCCGGAAGAGACAGAACAGAAGAAGCACTTAGCAGTGCTCTATAGTTCAGAAGATGGAAATGTACCCAGATGTCTGCCCTGCTCAGAAACCATCAAAGGGAGCCATGTGTGTTTCTTTCTCTTCTGTTTTGTTTTTTTTGTTGTTGTTGTTTTATTTGTTTGATTTTTGTTGTTGTTTTTCAAGACAGGGTTTCTCTGTGTAGCCCTGGCTGTCCTGGAACTCACTCTGTAGACCAGGCTGCCCTGGAACTCAGAAATCCGCCTGCCTCTCCCTCCCGAGTGCTGGGATTAAAGGCGTGTGCCATCAATCATTGATCATTATTGGTTATCAATTAGTATTGATTACCATTTTTGATTATTGATCAGCATTGATTATTGATCGTTATTCCGTCACTGTCATCCCCCTGCCTCTGCCTTCCAAGTGCTGGGTAAAAGGCGTGTGCCATCAGTTATTGATAATTGCTGATTATCAATTAGTATTGATATTATTAATATTTATTGATTATTGATTGGCATTGATTATTGATAGTTATTCCATCATCGTCATCCCCCTGCCTCGGCCGCCCAAAACATCAGGGTTTTGTTTGTTTGTTTTTGGGTTTTTTTGTTTTTGGGTGTTTTTTTTAGTTTTCCAAGACAGGGTTTCTCTGTGTAGCCCTGGCTGTCCTGGAACTCACGCTGTAGTCCAGGCTGGCCTCGAGCCATGTGTGTTTCATCTCCACTGGAGGGCTAACAGTGCCCATCAGCATGGGCCTCCCTGTTGCATGTCTGAGAACTGGTTCTCTCTCTCCTCCCTCTTCAGGCTGGCTCAAGTCAGTGAAGGTGCCTCCAGCTGGAAGTTCATCCTGAAAGCACTCAGTCCTCCCAAGACCTCCAAAGAGTTTTCCTCAGGTCAAGCAGTGCCTGAAACCTCCAGCCGTTCTAGAAAATCTTTCCAAAGTTTTAGATTGAGTCAACAGAAATTTATCCCAGTTGTGGCCCAATCAAATTGGACATCTGCCCAACCATGACCCAGTAGGCTACACCTCCTCTGCACGTGCCCAGAATGCATGTTCTGTATGCACACGCCACTCTGAAGGCACAGGCACACACTCACTCTCTGCCTCCAGCTCCCTCCCTGTTACTGCCTCTGCCCGAGTTCTCCTCACCCTGCCATGTGCTGAGCACCATTGCCCCATAGCAGAGTCATCATCCATGTCTGTGACACCCACAGTACTGTCCCCTGCCTGCCTGGTGTGCCTTTACCTCAATGGATGCCTCCCTACCATCTTGGCCTCCTCTGCAGACCATGCATCTACAGCCACCTCCAGATTCAGCCATCTCCAGAAACTATAATAAAGCTCAAATGTCCATCCTGGACTCTGTGAGCCTCCGCATGGAGCCGTACTTCACACACATCCTGCACACACAGAGATGAACAAAGGAAAGGAGAGAAGCTGGGGTGAGAGGAAGCAATCCTCCTCCATCAGAATTACCAAGCTAGGACAATCATGGAATTTCCACATCCACTGCAACCTCAGGGGACATACTCGGCTCATCTATCCTGGGAAACATAACAGACACTGCTTGCCCCGAATACCACCTTCATCACCTCTGTCCAGATCTCCCTTTTTCTTGCACACTTCACAAACTATGAGCACAGACACTTTGCCAAAGGAAAGCAAAGATGGGCCCTGTCTTCCAAAACCATGGCCCAGCAAAGTAGAAATAATAAAACTGGCCGGGCAGTGGTGGCCCACGCCTTTAATCCCAGCACTTGGGAGGCAGAGGCAGGTGGATGACAGTGATGGAATAATGATCAATAATCAATGCTGATCAATAATCAATAAATGGTAATCAATACTAATTGATAACCAATAATGATCAATAATTGATGGCACCCACCTTTAATCCCAGCACTCGGGAGGCAGAGGCAGGCAGATTTCTGAGTTTGAGGCCAGCCTGGTCTACAGAGCAATAGATACTAAGTGCTTCCCAACCAGCCCATGGGGAAAGCCCTGACCCACAATGCTTGGCCACCATGGCCAATTGCAAACAACCCATTAACACCAGCTGGCAAATTCCCTGATTACTTACTCCTATGAAGCTCTCAATTGGCCATCTAAGCAGACTTCAGCAAAACACTGTAACAAACCCAGCCCCATCCAGAGCCCTCCACCCCCACCCCACCCCCAGTAAAAGTCTCAGTGGTTAGAATTTGTGGCTTAGTGATGGATGGAGGCTGAACAAGGCACAGGGAAAACAGGGCAGGGAGCTTTCTCAGTCTGCTGGGGCATCCTCAGAGAGACCATGAACCCCAGAAAGACAACTGCAGTCATCCTGTCCCATGAGGCAGACCAAGTCCGTGCTCTGGGCAAAACCCTACAGATTGCCGGGCGGTGGTGGCACACGCCTTTAATCCCAGCACTTGGGAGGCAAACACAGCTGGGATTACGGTGATGGAATAACGATCAATAATCAATGCCGATCGATAATGAATAAACAGTAATCAATTATTATCAATACTGATTGATAAACAATAATGATCAATAATTGATGGCACACGCCTTTTATCCCAGCACTTGGGAGGCAGAGGCGAGTTCGAGGCCAGCCTGGTCTACAGAGTGAGTTCCAGGACAGCCAGGGCTACACAAAGAAACCCTGTCTCGAAAAACCAAAAAAAAAAAAAAAAAAAAAAAAAACCTACAGCTTCCCACGGCTCCCAGAGTAAAAGATGAAGTTCTTACAAAAATCCATCCATCTCTTCATCCCTCCCTTTCCACCCTCCTCACTCTGGCCAGAACCCATTCTGTTCTCTTACCTCAGAGCCTGAATTCAGCCTTGGTGTTCAGTCTACCTGAGTATTCTTTCCTCAGATCTCCACACTGCCAATTCGCCTGCCTCTTAACTGTCATTCAGATGTCTCCTTCTCTGGGATGTCCCCACCACACTCTCCCACCTTCTGCTTCCTCCAACCCACTTATTCCCCAAACACAAGGGAACATGTCTTTTTACTACAGAAACTGTTTATGATGTCAACCGACTAGAACCACCTTCAGAAGGGCAAAGGTGTGTCTGTCCGGTTCCCTGCCACATTTCCACATCCAAGAACAGAACTCTACATGTATGTGGGGGGGGGCAGTGGCAGGGGGTCTGCACATTTTTCTGCATCAGTGAGTGAAGGCAGGCAGGCCTGGAGGTGGTTTCCCTTAGCTACCATCTTAATTTTCTTAGAGGGGATAGCTAGGCTGAAGGTTATTCCCTGATCAGCAGAGACCCCAGATGCCCTGGCTCTTCCACTGGGATGTAGGACAGGTGTCCCTTGTCCTAACTCTGCACTTCACTTCCTTACTACATTTAGGCTGCAATGAGGCCCTATATGGCTAACCTGGACCAGCAGAAAGTGCCAGGGAGGAGGCCAAACAGGATGCCAAGCCTGAAGGCCTCCACTGAGCTACAGTGGGAGAGCTGAAGTGAGGATTGATGTGTTCCTCAAAAGGTTCAGAGAAGACAAGCCCTCTGAACCCCCTGACACCAGTTACATGCCTCCAGCCACTTTGATTCCCCATTCCCTACTCTGAACCAAGAAGAACCACCCCCCAAGTGATGTCTACTCCAGTGGTTAGGGCCAAGCAGCTGTTCCACCATGCCTCAGGTAGGCTCCCCACATGCAAGGCAGACAGCTCATACTGCTATTTTACGTTCCGCAGGCCCTCACAGTGACAGAGGAGGGTCTGTGAGCAAATTCAACATCAATTCTGAATCTTTTGTGTGCCAGGTGAGGCAGGAGCATGTTCCCTGGCAAGATGCAGTTTTTGGAAGAGTTGGCACTTCAACTAATCCCTCCAGAATGGCTCTAATCCCACCAGGATAAAGGCTTTCCAAGCTAATGGGCCATGTGACTAAAGGCACAAAGGCAGGTAATTTATAGACCCATGCAGGAAACAGAGACTTGGCTGCTACTTGGAAACATTAAGTCTACAAGGCAAAGGCAGGCCGAGGACAAATTCTGAAGAGCCTTGTGCTACACTGAGGAGCCTGAAAACAAGCAACAGGGACCCTCTGAAGGTTCCAGGGTGGCAGTATGACATGACCTGAGGGGTGCTTGGGGAAGGAGACTCCAACCACAGAAGTGGACAATGGGGTGGTCACTTCGGTGGGTCTCTTCTGAGGGAAGCATCAGACAGGGAGAGTGTTCACAGACTGCACTGAGGGAGGGCTCTGATGGGTGATAAGGATGCAGGAAACTCTGTTTCTAGGGCTGCACTCCAATTTATCTTAATTAGGTTGAACTGAGGAAAGCAAAAGGAGGGAATTCTGTGCAGGCACTGGAAAGCTGCCAACTCCAGGAGCCTGTGTTGTGATCTGGTGCTGAGAGCCCTTCATCTCTTCCATTACTTTTATTTATTTATTTATTTATTTATTTATTTATTTAATTATTGAGATAGAGGAGGGGAGTGGGGGAGATGAGAGAGACACAATAGAATGGCTCAGAGAACAAAAGCTCTGGTTCTTTTGGTGCCTCACTTTTATCAGGGCATGCAGCTCTCTCAGTACCCTATAATCACAGTGCAGGCAGGAATGCAGCCAGTGACTTACCATTTAGGCATGGACGCACTCTGGACAGCAGGTCCTCCTGCCAGTGTCTGCCAGCTCAGATCTTGTCCACAGGATAAGAAAGGAGGCCTGAGAGTGGACGGGTTTGGGCCAAGGTCTAGCTGGTCCTCTGTGATCTCAGGACATGGGACACCTACAGTTCTCAGTTGGCCCTGACAACAGCAGCTGCCACTCTGAGCCTACTATGTGTCTGAGGACCGTGCTAGTTTTTAAACTTCATAGAATGCCTGAGGAAGTATTAGTCTTGCCACTTTGCAGATGGAATAACTGGGGTTCAGAGGTTAAAGAGATCATTCAAAGACATGAAGCTAAGACTAAACTGGATCACTTTATCTTCAAAACCTAAGTCCTTAACCTATGCCACGCTGACCTGATAAGAGGAAACACACACACACCCCACCCCTGCCCACATGCCAGCTTGCCAATAGGCTTCCTGGGAGAGAAACACATCAAGGGAACCAGTCTTACAGTCCTTCTAGACTACAGGTGCTTAAGGCAAATGTGGCCCTTGGGTTGGATTGGCCAGCTCTCAGTTAAACAGGCCCTGGACCAAGCCCTTCTTCTGTCCCACTTTCTAACTCACCCACTATCACTCTACCCATGCCATCACTGGATCCCTGGACTCCAGTGACTGCTACAGGTCATGTTCAAGTCTTACCTTGATTCTGTCCCACCAAGGTGATAGAGCCAGTGGTTCCCCCTGCTGTACTTGGGTCTATCTTGGAGGGATGCTGCACTGGGCTTCACCCTGGAGATCAATACACATGCTGCAGGCTATAGCCCAGACAAAAGACCCAGAGGGCTCACAACCACAAAAGCCAAGCATCTTTGTTCAGTCAGCACCTCCCTACTCATAAAAGAATCAGAAAGAACCACCAAGTCCTAAACCAAACACCAGAGGAAAACAAAGACACCAAAAGATAAGACCAAATAATAAGAATTAAATAGTAATAACTGCAATCTTTTCCTCCTTCATTTCCTCCCATGTGAGTAAGGTGCTATAAAAAGGAGTTTCTTAACTAGTGATATAAAAAACTAGTGATTTAAATTTGCCAAGATATGTTGAAGAAAATTTTGCATATTCTAGACACTAACACTAAAAACTGTACTAGGATCCACACTAAAGTAACATTTACCAGCAAAACTTGTAATTATAAACAGTATGATCCAGCCAGGCAGTCTTTAATCCCAGCACTTGGAAGCCAGAGACAAGTAGATTTCTGAGTTCAAGTCCAGCCTGGTCTACAAAGTGAGTTTCAGGACAGCTAAGGCTATACAGAGAAACCCTATCTCAAAATAAATAAATAAATAAATAAATAAATAAACAAACAAACAAACAAACAAGCAAACAAACAAACAGTATGATCTGCCCTCATTAGGCAAAGCAACTATTTTGATTGATTAGTACTTAATTTTAACTTAACAAACCTGTTCTGAATGATTCAGTCATCCCAGAGACAACAGTACAATACCACAGTAATGAAAATGTAGCTTCAGCTTTTGTCTACATAACAAGGAACTACACTAAGCACTGAAGAGTGCTAATATGCACATACATTAAGAGTCTTTGTCCCAGAGAAACAATGTAAAATTATTTAAACCAGTCAATCTAGCAGTGGTGTATGAACAGAGAACTTAAATACTAAACATGTATCAGCAAACTGTACAGGTTAAAAAAATGCAATACTGACATACATATTGTAAATAATTTGCTGTGGGGATAAACATACATAAATGTCACCATAAGAAGACTCAAAATTAAAAAAAAAATTGGGAATAATACCCACTAAACAAAGACAAGTTCTAAAATGATCAGAAAGGAAATAATCTAGATTTGGTGAATTAAAATTCAGAAAGAGGTTATTTGGAATCAAAAAACAGAAAATAAAATTAAATAAATAAATAATTTGGGAGGTGGGACAGAAACTGATGGAACAGTCTCACCGTGCAAAAGAAAGTGGGTGAGTACGTATCTTAGAGTTTTATTGCTGTGAAGAGGCACCATGACCAAGGAAACTTTTATAAGGAAAACACTTCATTGGGCTGACTTACAGTTTCAGAGTCTCAGTCCATTATCATCATGGTGGGAAGCATGGCAGCATCCAGGCAGACATGGTGCTGGAGAAGGAGGTGAGAGTTCTATATCTTGATCTGTAAGCAGCAGCAGGAGACTGTGTCCACACTGGGCACAGCTTGAACATCTATTAAAACCTCAAAGCCCACCTTCACAGTGACATACTTCCTCCAACATTGCCACACATACTCCAAAAAGGCCACATCTCGTCATAGTGCAGCTACCTATGGAACAAGCATTCAAACACATGAACCTATGGGGGCCATTCTTATTCAAACCATCACAGTAGATAAGTCTTCAGACAGAAACTGCATAGCTAAAACTATATATAACTTAAAATTTCCTGATATCTTCACCAACCCACAAGACACTCTACTCAACCACTGCAGAGATTAGACCCAGGAAGAGTAGACAGAGCTGGTAGAAGAGACAGCAAAAACAAAGGGGTAATTGGGTGATACCCTTTCCAGACTGAGAATATGGCCCTCTCCTGACTTCTTTGGCAAAACCAAATGGTTTCTGCTATGTATGTACCCTTTCTCAATAAAGAAAGAACATCAGATCCTTTCTCAGGGAAATCACAAGCATGTACCACAAAGGACTTCAACCCTAATCCTGAGTCCCTGCATGAAGATCCTGAGAGATGAAGTGAAGCCTAGGTCACTCTACAGACTCCAAGATGTTGGAGGCGCCGAAGCTGTGAGACATCTGTCAGGAAAAGTGGCTTACACGGAGTGGAACCAGCCTGTTAGAGACATATTCTGCAGGCAGGAAAGATGGAGGGATGGAGCCATCTAAGCCCTCTGATATCAGATATTAAGCTAGAAAACTGGTTTTCAACCTTCCTAATGCTGTATCCCTTTAATACAGTTTCTTGTGTTGTAGCGACCCCAACTATAAAATTATTTTCATTGCTACTTCATGACTGTTATTTTGCTACTGTCATGAATTGTCATATAAATTACAATTTTCAGATGTTCTTCGGCAACCCCGCTATATATGGGTCAAGGCCCACAGCTGGGAATTGCTGAGCTGGGGATTCGGTGATTACATGCTGCATTTTCAGTCTTGTTGGATCCAGCATTTTATATATGCCCCCATTCCTTCTTTTAGGAATAGTAATGTATATCTGTGCCATTGTATGCTGAAGTTAGTTCACTATTCGAACTCACAGGGTTTTATTGAGACTGTGGAAGACTATGGGGGCTTCTGACGTAGGATTAAATGTACTTTGCATTACAGCAATGGCCTCAGAGCCTTTGAGGCCTGGGAGTAGAATATAGTGGTTTGAATGAGAATGTCTACCATAGGGTCAAATATCTGAACCCTGGTGGTGACTTAACAGGCTACACCTCACTAGAGGCAGGCTCTGAGGATAGTATGTAGACTAGCCTCAATTCCAGTTCACTCTCTCTGTTCATGTTTGGGGTTTAACATGTGATCTCTCAGCTCCCTGCCATGATGGTCTCATCCCTCTGGAAGCACAAGCCAAAATAATCACTTCCATAAATTACCTTGGTCATAGTATGTTTATTTTACAGCAACAGAAAAGGAAATTATACAGACTATAAATAATTGAGGATTAAAGCAATTTTTTTCTTAATCCTAAAAAGTTCACAATAAAATTGGGCACCAAAAAAGTAAAACATACTCAACCTCTGTGTTCCACTAAATATTTCAGACAGTGTCCCATCCTCCTGCATAGCAGAAGTGCTCCTCCAGCATCTGGATCTTGGCAGCCATGTACTGATCCTACAACCAAAAAAGGCAAAACAATAAACAACAGTTACAGCTCCCTGCCACAGAATTAATTTAAAAGCCCCCTGACAGATTTACAAACACAATTTCACTTTTTTAACCCTAAAAGAATTAGGCTTCACTGAATTGATTATCATGTCTTTTTTGTTTGTTTGATTGTTTTTTGTTTTTTGCAGACAGGGTTGCTTTGTATAGCCCAGGCTGTCCTGGAACTCACACTGTAGACCAGGCTGGCCTCGAACTCAGAAATTCACCTGCTTTTGCCTCCCAGATTATCATGTCTTTAAAGTAAAGCTGTAGGTGACAACAATGGTATGTGTTGTCCAAACTGCAAACGACTTGTTTTTACCGATTATTAAAATTTTATATGTTGCCTGTATTTTCTCAAAATAGTCACATGAAAAAGAAAATGTTTTACTATATATAGATGATTAACTGACAACACTATGTATTAGATACTTATATATTTTTCCCAATTCTCAGTATTACATGCAATGCTGAGATAAACTAAAATATATTAAATTGTTCTGTGCAAGAATATCTACTTCCTCAGGACAAAATCCTTAACAGTAAAATAATCTTTAAGGGTTAGAGTTTATAAACACTGAAAATACAGAGTTGGTGTATAAAGTCACATGTTATACCTGAACTCATATCATAAAATAAAAATATCAAAAATTATCTAGACATGTAAATATCTTTAATCATTAAAACGTACCTATTTCCCAGCCATCATTTTCTGTTTGCTTCCTGCAACACTGCCTCATGGTGGGTGGAACTTCTGTATGAGGAGAAAAAAATAAGTTAATTTTATACCATAATGAACTCTTCACTGATCTTCTATCAAGGGAAATGGGAGATTTGAAAATTTAAATGTCCGATTAACGCAAGACAAAAGATTAATGCCAAATAAACCTTATCAAAATGAATTATTCTCAGGTTGTTTTATCTGTTCTATCTGTCCAGAGAACATCCTCCCTACAATTTAAGCCTCATATGTAAACACTTCTCAATTTTTCAACTGGGTCAGAGAGGTTGATGGAGAAAGAATCTATGCCCTCCTGAATAACAACACTTAACATTCACTTTGCATAAAACATCAATAAGTCCAACTAACAGTTACTTACTTTTTACCGCCAACTAGTTAAACAATCTACTAAAATATTCCCTTTATCCTCTGACCTAAAATGTGCCTTAAACCGTGTCACACTAGCCACTCAAGAAAACACACACAGTATAACACATTACCCATACAAATGCATCCTCCAAGAAGTTCATTAGAAGAAAACATCATATGCCGGGCGGTGGTGGTGCACGCCTTTAATCCGAGCATTTGGGAGGCAGAGGCCGGGGGATCACAGTGATGGAATAATGATCAATAATCAATGCCGATCAATAATCAATAAACACTAATCAATAATTATCAATACTAATTGATAACCAATAATGATCAATAATTTTTGGCACATGCCTTTAATCCCAGCACTTGGGAGGAAGAGGCAGGCGGATTTCTGAATTTCAGGCCAGCCTGGTCTTCAGAGTTAGTTCCAGGACAGCCAGGGCTACATAGAGAAACCCTGTCTTGAAAAACAAAACAAACAAACAAAAAAATGCATCCCCCAAGAAGTACATTAAAAGAACACATCATAAGGGGCTGATTATTGTGATAACAAATTTAATACATGAGGCTGAAATATAATACAGCAAGGGAGTATTACTGCAGCCCCATGCCAAGATGTGCTCTCGAGAAATTACTATATACAAGAGGTCAGATATAAGGAGGTTTATTGGGAGAAGGGAGAGGGGTGAGGCCTGCAGACTGGGTAGAGGCAGACAGACAAGAGCAGAGCCATGAAGGCAGAGAAGGAAAGAGGGGGCAGAGGACAAAAAAACACTGGCATTTGTAAGGGAACACTTAACTGTACCATAAAACACAAGATTATTAAATGCTGGCATGTCTCAAGCTTCAGGCTTAGGAACTAACTAGTATGCCAGTTAAGTCATTGTTAGATCCAAAGAGGCACAAAGTCAAATTCTTCTAGCTACAAGTTAGGCTATCACTGCATTATGGTTCATAAATACAATATTCACATAGATTTCTGTAATTATATGAGTATACATCAAAGATTACTATATGAAGCCTTACATACACTGTGAAATTCAAATCGGCTTTGGTAAGATTTATGAGAGTCTTTAAAACATATTTTATCAACACACATGACTCTAGTTTTTGAAATCAACTTTGATTTGGTTTCACTTTCTGATATTTGTATTAATGATATATTATATACATGAAAGATGGCTAAAGACACACAGACTTTGTCAGCTAAGTCACTGGAGTGAGAAAGACAATTTATATGTTTTAGGGGCATATGTAAAAGACCCTGAGAATACATTACTAATTCTGAGGATAGAAGAGTTTTGCTTTTAAACTTGCTTTAGGCATGTGCAAGGGTGTTCAGTGGTGTCCATGTTATCAAGCCCAGAATTTCCATGCTTCTCTTAAATTCTCCTTACCTAGATTATATGCCAGTCCGAAAAACTTCTTCCCTGGCCGGGCGGTGGTGGCACATGCCTTTAATCCCAGCACTTGGGAGGCAGAGGCAGGGGGATGACCGTGATGGAATAAAAAAATCAATAATCAATGCAAATCAATAGTCAGTAAATGATAATCAATAATTATCAATACTAATTGATAACCAATAATGATCAATAATTGATGGCACATGTTTTTAATGCCAGCACTCGGGAGGCAGAGGCAGGCAGATTTCTGAGTTCGAGGCCAGCCTGGTCTACAGAGTGAGTTCCAAGACAGCCAGGGCTACACAGAGAAACCCTGTCTTGAAAAAACAAAAACAAAAAATAAAAATTAAAATAAAAAATTAAAAAAAAATTCATCCCTTAAGAGTCAAAGAGATTGCTATTACAAAATGACAGGTTCAAACTCTGAATCTATATACCTCCTTTTAAAAGCAAATAACTTGAGAATTCTGCTAATGTGTATGTCACAGCCATTAAATATAAATAGTGACTGAGAATGTCCCCCAGACTCAGATATTTGGACACTTGTCAGCTGGTGGTGCTGTTTGGAAGGGATTAACAGGTATGGCCTTGCTGGAGGAAGTAAGTCCCAGGAGGTGAGCTTTGAGAGGTTGAAGACTGTTTTCATATCCAGTCTGCTCCCTCTGCTTCCTGCTTTGTGGCTGAAGGTGTGAGCTCCCAGCATTCTGCTCCAGCTGCCATGCCTGCTGCTTGTTGCACTGCTTCCCATCATGATGTCTATTAAACTGTAAACAAAGTTACTCTCTCATGGGAAAAGGAATGGGAAGGGGGCTTCCTCAGGTTTGCAACCTACTTGTCAGAACACCAGGATTCTCTGCTTGAGAACATAAGCTTCCTCTGTCTCAGTCAGCTGAGAATGACAAAGACTCTAGGTTGCCTGGAAGCCAGCAAGCTGGAAGCAGTCTCCTCATGCCATTTCTCTACAAATAGTCAAATATATCTTCAGATTTAAAGCCAGGTAGTACCCCTATAATTTCAGTGTCTGGGAGGTCGAATGAGAATCAGGAGTTCAGGGAAAGCTCAAGAGCTCAAGACCAGACTACAGGAACACAGTCTCAGTTATAAATAATATATAAATAAGAAATAAAAACATAGTAATTCACCTGGGCAGGGGTGGTACACACCTTTAATCCCAGCACTCAGAGGGAAGCAGAGGCCGGGGATCACGGTGATGGAACAGCGATCAACAATCAATGTCAATCAATAATCAATAAATGGTAATCAATAATTATCAATACTAATTGATAACCAATAATGATCAATAATTGATGGCGCACACCTTTAATCCCAGCACTAGGGAGGCAGAGGCATGTTGATTTCTCAGTTCGAGGCCAGCCTGGTCTACACAATGAATTCCAGGACCGCCAGGGCTACACAGAGAAACCCTGTCTCAGAAAAACCAAAATAAGTAAGTAAGTAAGTAAATAAATAAATAAATAAATAAATAAATAAAATAGTAATTCATTTGATAACTCATTTAAAATCACCTTATGCTCACCAGGGTTTTTACTGAGAAAAGTCAGAAAATTCTTACTGATGGTGTAGTGAGGATGGTAGACAGGTCTGACACTGAGATAGATGCTAAGACTATAGATATGGATCAGGGGTGCAGTACTTGCCTACCATTCAAGAGGCAGTGGCCTTGGTGTCAATACTGAAAAAAAAAAAAAACAAGCAAACCCCATAGAAAACTAAAACTGCGTTTTCTATACTAAATTGTCCCAAGGCAAAGACACCTCCCAAGTAGTGGAAATTAGTTATGAATAAGAGTAGAACAAAATTTACAAAGATCTGCTACTTCTCCCCAAATGGGATTCTTTCCCCTCTGAGAGTAGATAGTCTGTCAACTTCAGAGGAAGGGCTGAAAAGTGGGCCATGTTTTTAACAAACACCATACTAAATTAATGAGAACTGGAGTCTAAGAATCTTCCAAATATGCTGATCTCTATATTAGGTTGTTGGTATCTTAGAAATAAGAACAAACTAGAAGTAAACAAATTATGGCAAATTATATAGTGGGATTATTGCCTGGGATAGAGACATAACAGCTAGAGGATCAATATTTGCTCTTATGCTAATTAAGGCTTATTGTAAATACAAAGGTTGTGTGTGTCTTTTATCTGAGAACTAAATGGCCAAAGGCAGGGTAGAACCCCTGAGTTGAGATTAAATAATTTCTACAACATCCACATACACAACTCCTGCACACTCACACACATAAAAATAATAAATGTAATTTTTAAGATTTATTTATTATATTTCTATGAGTATACTATAGCTATTTTGAGACATACCAGATAAGGACATCAGATTCTATTACAGATGGTTGTGACCCACCATGTGGTTGCTGGGAATTGAACTCAGGACCTCTGGAAGAGCAGTCAGTGCTCCTAACTGCTTAGCCATCTCTCCATTCCAATAAATGTAATTTTTAAAGTGGGTTAAAGCACTTGTCATTAAGCATGAGGACCCAAGTTCGATCACCAGAACCCCTGTGGTCTGACAACCTCCCTACTCATTGTCCTCTGACCTCCATATATGCACACGAACACATATAGACATACATACACAGAATAAAATAAGGTCATTATAAAGTACTTACTTTATGTATTTATTAAAGGTTTTTCCCATCATCTCTTCTTGACCCAGACTCACTTCTGTCTTTGGTTGATGTAGCAGCCTGCGGCCACAAATAAACTAGGTTTGTAGAGTGAAAAATTATAAAGGCCATCTTATGAAATATGTGTAAATTTTTCGCCTTAGACCTTGGGCAGAAAAGCACCTGCCAGCAGGTTTGGGTCCATCTAATTAGTTACAGAGGAGGGGGGAGTTACAGTACAAAGGCCTGTTAAGAACATCCCAGAAACTGACTGGCCAAGGGAAGAACTACACCCTGCCCCATGGTACGGCCTACTAGTGTTCAAAAAAGGTAAAACAACCAGTCCTGTGCACCCGCGCGAAAGTTCGATTTTTCCCTACCCCGCCCATATATAGGCGCTATGCCCCTGAGCCACGAGGTCAGTCCCTCTATCCCCTAAGTGAGATATGGGGATATGGGCTGGCCCAGAGCTCTGATTTAATAAACCACCTCATGTGCTTTACAGCAAGACGGTCTCTCTTGTGTCCTTTGGGTGCGTGCTATCCTGTGACTTAAGTGGACCCCTTTCTGGGGAGTCCCGGACCTTTCAGGTTCACCTGAAAGGGGGGCTGGGAATAAAAGGGGACAGAGGGCGAGAAGAGACAAAGTCAAGACAAAGTTCTCTGATCAAGGCTTGAAATTTAATAATTGGCTTTCACATATAAAGGGAAAGGGGAAGCCTCACCCCCCAGAGTCTCTTCTCCAGGGGCTAAGCAAGGAGATAGCAGTCTGGGAGGTGTCAAGGATAGCTCAGCAGTGTGGGTGAGGGGTGTGCATCCTTAATCAGGGGCCAGAGGTGTAAGGAGCTAGCTCAGCAGGCAGTCCATTCAACTCAACTCCAGTGGCCAACTTCAGGTCTCCAATGCAGGCAGCTTCCCAGGTCCTTCCTTATTTGGATCTCTAGTGGTAAACAGCATGTTCCAGCCAGCTCAACCTAGACGGGTTAGCAGCCTGGGGGAAGGGCACAGGTTGACATAGCTTGTTCCCCACATCTACCTCTCCTTCCCTCAGGCCTATCATGCTCACACGTGTTTCTCCTCCCTTAATGTCCACTTTTAAATCTATATTAAATGCTTTATAAACTACAGTTCTGGGGACTAGACAGGTTGGTTATACATTAAAAGAAAACTTGCTGCTCATGCAGCCTGGAGTCCAAATCCCAGCATCCTTCAAACACCCATGACTACAGCTTCCATGAATCAGACAACATCTTCTTAGGCAGAAATAATGAAAAACTGCTTGTAATTTGGAGGAACATACACTTACAAATATATGCAAAACTTTGTCCTTTTAAAATGTTGCTCACAAAAGAGTTAGGATCTGGGTCACGAGTCAAAGAGAAGTAAGTAAATATCCTGGTTCCTTTATACCATGTGACCCAAGCAAGTACTATTATCTCTACAAACCTGTTTCTGAGTGTGCCAAATTTTTGCAGTGCTTTTGAATATTAAATGGGAAAGCACTTAGCAAAGAGTTCTGGAACAGAGCCCATACATAGTAATTTACAAATTATTATTAAATGTTGGAACAAATGTTAAAAAGACAAGCAGTGTTTCATTTTCATTTTTAAGTGTCAGGCACATGGCTTAGAATCCTGACTTAAAGTTGAGACTGAGATATAAAAGAAATTATAAAAAGCCATTTGCCAACAATAAATGATAAGTAAAATATCTAGTATTATGGAAATATAATTGACATAGGCAGAATCATGAGTTTGTAAGAATAATTTGATGCATAATCTCAAGGTTTTTATGATTAAATGTGACTTCATTTTCATAAACAATAAAGGAAAAAACAACACATCTTAAAAAAGGAGAGCAAAGTTAAGTATGTAGAATATACTAGGTTGCTTTACGCTCTAACTTGAGAACCAAAATATAACATGTAGGAAAAACTCCTTGTACAAACTGGTAGAAAACATCACACTAAAGATGATAAAACACCTCTCCTTTCTGAACACTTCAAAACACAGACTTCCCTGAGATCTTCGAGTTTTCCTGTCTGGAAACAAGAAGGCCCAGTAACTTTGTCCATCACCACAATCATATTTCCAGTAGAACATCAAAGCAAAACCTAGGAAAGCCACTCTGGTGGCTTTCTCACTCTCAGTACTTTTTATTTTATTCTAGACATACAGAGAAACTATTTAGAAAGTCAAATAAACTTTGGTAGGCAAAAAACTTTCACTCAAAAACAATAGAAAGACGAATTCTATTTTATCTTATGACAATAAAAAATGTTGTCAGAAGACAGGCAATGGTAACACACTTTTTATCCCAGCACTGTGGATGCAGAGGTAGGTAGGCAGATCACTTGACTTTGAAACCAGCCTGATCTATAGGCTACCAAGGAAGAGGCAGGGTTTCACAGAAAAGTCCTGCATCAAAAAAAGAAACAACATGGTTGAAAGTGTGGGTTGTCTGCTTGTTTGATTTTAAGGGTTAGGGAGGTGCTCAATAAGTGAAGTTCTGCCCTGCCAGCAGGAGGGCCTCAGTTCCAACTCTTATCCACTTGAAATCTGCTGCACTGCTGCCTGTTTCTATCCACTCCAACACTTTGTCTGACAAGACACAGATCCTAGGAGTCAGCCAGTCCAGCCAAAATGGCAAGGCCAGATTCAGTGCTTGACTCTAATATTAATGTAGAGAGCAGTGGAAGACATTGGGCATAGTCCTAGGGCCTCTACACACAGCATAGAAAACTCAGACCTATGTTCTTTAGTATGTATTAACTCAATTCCTCACTATAATGCTATGAAGTAGGTAATACTATAGTCATCATATACAGCTGAAAAAATGAAGCACCAGACGTCATTAACCAGTCCAGGCTCATGCAATCAGTAAATGGGGGCTGGCAGGATCTGGACGGAAGATGTCACATGTTCAAATCAACTACAGGATCCACTTAGTTAGAATTTTTACCAAGAGCCTATTAGGTACCAGGCACAGTTCTAAGTACTAGGGATAAAATTATAAATAATCTAATGGATCTCTACCCTGTAGTTAGGGAGAGGAGAGCCACAAAGTCTAATGGGAATAAATAACAAGTGAAAAGTGCATCTAATAATAAATACAAATGAGAAAAATATTTAATACCAAACAAAAGAGTCAAAAAGCAAAAAAAGACTTGCTTCTATTTTGGGAATCAGGAGTTCTCTCAAGTAAAGAACAGTAATAGAAGACAAAAACAACTACCACCAGTCAGAAGAGGTGTCCAGTGAATCTGCCTGGGTAGCATCCTGAAGCCCAATAGTGAGAGTCACAGGGTAAGGCTAAGGGTAATTTGGCAGCTGCCCTGATGGCAGGGAGAAGGAGCTTAAATTCAATCCTGTACGTAACTCAGAGCTTTTCGAAGAATTTGAGAACAAAAAGTTCAATCCATGTTCTTTTTCAAAAGAACTTGGAAAAGATCATTCTTATTATGTGAGGTACAGCAAGCAAAGTAAGGACACCAAATGACAGCACTAATCCCACAGTCTAAGGAAGATGACACTAGATCTTAAGACTTGCTTTTGTATAAGGTTTACAAAGAGATGAGATATTAAAAGAACCTACAACTTGTCTCTCAATAATCACTTTTCTCATACTCTCAAGTTCTGTTCAAAGAAAATTACATTTCTAAATATCTATGAAAACCCACATTGTTTCAGTTGGCATTGTTGTTAAAATAAGGAAAAAGAATTTTTGGTTGCTTTTTTCCAATATTCTGCTTAACTTACCCTGTGACTTATTTTGGTCTTTATTTATGGAAACTATGCAAGGCAAAGAGAGAAACCTTACACTGGAGGTGAGCGGTGAGAGGAAGCTGGAGAACCACAGCTCAGGCCCCTGGCACACCTTTTCTGATCTGCAAAAGCTGGAGCAGCAGATCCTCACACTCACAGGGAATGAATGGCCCGGGTCGCACCAGCGCTGGAGGAAAGAGTGACTTGTGACACTGTCTCGGGGGCTTACAGGCAGGCCCGTGGGCGCACAGGTCGGCAAACCACACAGTGCAGGCAGCAGAGCTGGGGTGGCCACACCGCGGCGGAGAGGGAACCGGGGGTCCCGTTTACACAATTCGGCAGCCTGAGGTGTGAGGGCAGCGCGGACCGAGAACTCCAGACTCCCCGCCATTCCCAGACCTGCTGGTCCCCGCGAGGGTCGCTCACCTTCCACACCGCCTCAACACACCATACCTGGGCCTCGCTGTCACCACCGCACCACCCTCACCACAGCCGGGAGGACATCGGAGAAGGTAACCAGTCAGCAGGGCTCCGAGCAGCACCATCTGAAACACGCTGCAGCCCTTGCTTCCTCAGTTGCGGCACCGCCTCGCGCCTCCACAGTGGCCCCTCCCCACTCCTCCCCCCACCAGGCTTCTCTAGCGTGCCCTGTCCCCATCCTCTGAGTGACTGGGCAGCTGAGTGAGAGCTGCTCGCATTCAGTGTGCACAGTGTACAGGGACTGCTAGGGCAGAGAGCTAGGCGACCTAGTCCCGGTCCTCCAGCCGAGTGGGGGGATGGCATAGCCTTGTGGTCCATTGCTGGCTGGCAAAGGAGGCCTCTGTGGTATCCAATTTGAGACTCCATTGTTATTGCAATAATCTTTATTGTTGGAAGACTCAAACAAGAAGCCAACCAACTCCTCTCCCAAAGTCCAAGACTTTACTTCCTCCAACTTAGACATTTGAAAGAGTTTGCAAACACTCAGTACTCTTTTAAAAACTGACTTTGCAAACCTGACTTTCCCGTGCCCAGAAAGACAGGAGATATTCAAATAAAATCGCTCTGGGTCTCCCTCTTTTTCACTCTCCTTCATAAATTCAACTTCGGTATTACATCCCCATCCCTAGAAAGCTGCATGTTTCTCTGGACCCACATTAAAAAGATAGATACAGCTTAATTTCAGGAGTTACAGAGCTCCTAGATGTACCACCAGTATGTCATGTCATGAAATGCCAAAGGGAAGAAAAAAAGAAAGAAAGAAACTGAAGATTTGGAAAATTAGGGTTTTTTTGTTTGTTTGTTTGTTTTTTGTTTGTTTTGTTTGTTTGTTTGTTTGTTTGTTTTTTCGAGATGTTGGACTCTAAGAATCTAAACCCAAACCCACGGGAAGCGCTCTTTCAGAAATACTCACGGAAGGGAGTCACTGCAATCGCATGAGATTTATTTGATGAATAGTTGGAATAACAGTAGCCGGTGCACCGGGGTCCCTCACCCTCAATCGAGAAAGAGGAACCCCGAGTGACCAAAAAGGATGGTATATATACAAAGTTCACAGAGACAGTAGATTGCTTCTTAGACAATAAAAGAGATTTCAAACATCCGTTCCCAAACCTGGTTTCTATCTAGCCCTCAATTTACAACCAGGCTATCCTTTTTTACATATGTATCTTGTTCCTGGGAGAATTCCTTTGAAGTGACTTCCGTTTACCCAGGGGTTTTATTGCCTCTATCTTGGGTCTTTTGTGCTTTTGAAATGTTTATTCAAGCCCTTGGAATGCACCCCAGGGGCAGCTAACACTTGAGTGTAAATTGAAACTCCAAACCTAAGAATCTTTCAGGCTGCTACCTAAAATTTATTCTCACATTCTTCCTCCTTTTCTTTTATGGTTAAATTCCAATCTTGGAATTATGAATCATCATCTGGGTGTACAGCATGATATTCCTGTCTAAGCATGAGTACTTGTACAGTACTAACTCGTTCTTTGACAAATTTAATCAAACGGTTAATAATGTAAGGGCCAAAGGTGAGCAACAAAAACAGGATTATAAGGGGTCCCATTATGGCTGAAACCAAGGTAGTGAGCCAAGGGGATTTATTAAACCATGACTCAAACCATCCCAGGTTCTGTTCTCGTTCTCTTTGTCTTTTGGTCAATCGTTCTCGGACCTTGGCCATGGAGTCTTTGATTATTCCTGAATGATCTATGTAAAAACAACATTCTTCTTTCAAGGCTGCACACAGTCCGCCTTGTTGGAGAAAAAGAAGATCTAATCCTCTCTTATTTTGCATGACTACCTCAGACAGAGAGGCCAAAGATTCTTGTAACTTAGAGATCGAATCTTCCATAGCCTGGATATCTATATCAATAGCTTCTCTAAGTCCTCGGTAATATTCAGGCTGTAATGCCAGGGCTGTTCCCCCGGTAGCTATTCCTGCAGTCACTCTCAGACCTAAAAGAACGGCAAGGGTTGTGCTAATCGGCTCTCTCTTGGGTCTTAGGAGTCCCCCTTCTCAGGCGTCTAAGAGATCACTCTCTGGATGGTATATTAGCCTAGGCACTAGTTGAACCATGACACAGAAGTCTTGGTTTTGGTGCAGTACTCTGGAGTTGACACAGGGGGTAAGTCCTGTCCCACATGTCCACCAACCGTCTTCGGGAGGAAGTAGGTAATTAGCACTGTGTTCTGTTGTTACCTGGATGGTGGTGTTACACAGGTGAGAATGAGTAGGGGGGACCTTTCCCAGGCAGAGCCCTTGTCCAGAGACCGCTGTTAGTGTGATCTTAGCACCTCGAGAGGTCCAGCGGCAGCTTGTGGGTGAGTTGGAGGTGGAGTAATTACCTATAAGGCCTACAGCTTCGTAATAAGGAGGGGCTACATCATAACAGAGCCAGCAAGCCTGAGTGGTCTCTGGGTTAGTAGAATTTAGCACCATAAAAGCCCGTTCTATCATCTGAACCAGCCGGGGCTCTGACTCATTTGAACTCAGCTGGGTCTCTTTTGTCATGGTTCTTTGGGTCGGGAGTTCCGTGGGCTGAGGAGACTTGGTAGGCCTCTGGGGGGGTTCTGGTCTGTTATTAATTGGGGGTGGTAGCAAGACAGAGTTGGGGCCTATTACAGAGTAGTCTGGGGCTTCAATCTTTAGTCTAATAGAAAAAGTAAGTCCATCATCATATCTAGACTTGAATAACCGGAGCCCCCAGGCTCTTCCCTTAATCCAGTCTGTAGTGACCAGTTTCCCTGGTTCAGTGAACTGGATTGATATTGGGTTACATGTGAAAGCTGTGTAAGGGCCCTCTCCTGTCCACCTCCGGTTGTGTGGGTGTATCCCAACTCCATGTATACCTAAGGCAACAGGGGGGAGCCCATTGTACTGATCTTTGGACAAACCCCTCTGAGTAGTTGCACGGGTAATTTTGATCAAATCCCAGGAGGATTTAGGACGCCACCATGTATCTCCGGACGTCTCGCACCCCCAGCTAGCACAATAGAACTCTTTTATCTCCCCGCAGGTACGCTTCATTGTTCTTGTTAGCCCATCGCGGGGGCAAACATATAGAGGGATCTGTCTCAGTTTGGACCTAAGGTGTGGATGACTATACCCAAATTTCCTATAACCCTTCCAGCTGCAAGGTATGGAACAGGATCTTTGTCCACCACATTCGGGTAGTCCATATCCACTCGGGCCTTTACGTCCAGAGGCATAATAGTCTGGGATGTCCCATGTTGATAATCCTGCAGCCAACTGGCAGATATCTGGAGTGAGCACAGGCCACCAGGTAAATGGGGCTACTGTCTTTGAAATAGACCAAACAACATCTCCGGTTTCTGAGAGGACCTCCCACGTTAGCTTCTGGGGGGCATGGGGGTTATTTTCAAGGGCTAGTCCAGACCTTCTTGCGAAAATTGAGATCATGGCCCAAACCACGAGTACCTCAGGTGGAATCATGTTGGTCAGCTACAGTCTGCCTTTGGATCTTTATCTTGAGCGGGTTTTGAGTGCGTCGGAGTGTCTACTTAGGCGATGGTCCCTCTGGAGCTGGTTTTACATGAGAGGCGTGGATCTAAGCCGATATTCTATCAACCTTCACAGCAGTGGGAGTGGTTAGCAACACCAGAAATGGTCCCTTCCAGCGTGGCTCCAAAGTTTGGGCGCGGTGCCGTCGGACGTAGACGCAGTCCCCGACCTGGAACCTGTGAGATGTCTCTGGGGTCCCTGGTTTATAGGCGTGGGCCAGCTGGGTCCACACTTCTTTCTGTACTGCTTGGAGTCCTCTTAACCTAGCATATAAATCACTGTTACCATGACAAGTAAGTCTAGTTACTTCATTTATGGTAGCCAGAGGAGCTGGAGCCCCGTACAGGATCTCAAATGGAGTTAAGTTAAACCTTGAAGGGGTGTTTCTAACCCTAAAGAGAGCCAAAGGAAGGAGCACCACCCAATCTGTACCGTCAGACTCCATGGATAATTTAGTCAGGGTCTCTTTTAGATTTTTATTCATTCTTTCTACCTGACCTGAGCTTTGGGGTCTGTAAATGCAATGAAGTTTCCAATCAATCCCCAGATATTTGGCCACTCCCTGACTTACCTGGGCAACGAAGGCAGGCCCATTGTCCGAGGCAATTACCTTAGGTACCCCAAATCGTGGAAAGATTTCCTCTAGGATCTTTTTCGCCACCACCGCTGCTGTCTCTTTCTTTGTTGGGAACGCCTCTGTCTATCCGGAAAATGTATCTACAAACACTAGGAGGTACTTATTACCATATCTGGCAGGCTTGATCTCTGTAAAATCTATTTCCCAGTAAGTTCCGGGTCTGTTCCCTCGGAGGCGTTTGCCAGGTTCAACTTTGGTTCGGCAGGCATTTATCATTTGACAGGGTACACATGCGTGTATAATATTTTTAACCAACCGTGTTAGCCCAAGTACGTGGAATTTGGTGTTTAACATAGTAGCCACAAGTTTTTTAACTCCAAGGTGAGTCCATTGGTGCATCTGTTTTACCATCTCCTCTGTCTCTTTTTGGGGCAGAATTATTTTTCTAGCTGGGGTTTTTCACACTCCCAAGTCCTTATCAAATTCCTTCTCAATTTCAGTCATTAAGGCTAAATCTTGGGCTGTATATTGAAATGGAGGTGCGGGTTCGGCTTTATTTTCTGCCACAGTCATAGCAAAAATCGTTTCACCCGCTACTCTCCTCGCTTTTCTGTCAGCCATATTATTTCCTTTTGCAACCGCAGAGGTCTCTCTTTGGTGGCCGGGGCAGTGGATGATGCTCACTTTAAAGGGCAGATGTAATGTCTCAAGTAGCGCTAAAATCTCAGTCTTATTTTTGATTTCCTTTCTAGCTGACGTGAGGAGGCCTCGTTGCTGGTAGATAGCCCCATGGACATGGGCTGTAGCAAAGGCATATCTACTATCTGTGTAAATATTAATCTTTTTATCTTTTCCCAGTTCCAGGGCTTTTGTTAGCGCTATCAGCTCAGCCCTCTGGGCAGAGGTGCCTTCGGGTAGTGTTTGTGTCCATATTATCTTTTGTCCATCTACCACTGTAGCCCCGGCCTTCCTTTTTCCGTTTTCAAGGTAGCTGTTACCATCAGTATACCAGGTTACCTCCGCATCCGCCAGAGGCTGATCGCTCAAGTCCTTTCGCCAGCCGTGTGCCTCTGCAAGCACTTGCTGGCAGTCATGAACTGGTGTTCCGATATTCGAGTCTGGCAGCAGGGTGGCTGGGTTCAGCCCCGTGGCTGGAGTGAAACTGATCCTGTCTGAATTTAGTAACAAAGTCTGATAGTGAGTCATTCGGGCGTTAGTGAGCCAACGATCGGGAGGCTGGCGGACCACACTCTCTAATGCATGGGGAGCAGTCACCACCAAATCTTGCCCCAGGGTCAGCTTATCAGCATCTCTGACTAGGGTCGCAACTGCTGCCACGATTCGCAGGCAGGCAGGCCACCCAGCTGCTACAGAGTCTAATTTCTTTGAGAGGTATGTCACTGGTCTTTTCCAGGGCCCCAGCTTCTGCGTTAGGACCCCTTTTGCTACCCCTCCATTTTCCGCCACGTATAAGTGGAAGGGCTTGGACACGTCAGGAAGTCCCAGGGCAGGGGCTGACATTAGAGCCATCTTGATGGAGTCAAAAGCAGCCTGTTCTTTTTCTCCCCACTTAAATGGTCTATCACTTTTGGTCAATGGATAGAGGGGTGTTGTCATCTCAGCGAACCCTGGGATCCATAATCGACAGAATCCTGCTGTCCCCAAGAATTCCCTCACTTGTCTGGCATTCGAGGGTGGGGGAATGTGAAGTACAGTCTCTTTTCTCGCTTCTGACAGCCATCGCTTCCCATCTTTTAGCAGATATCCCAAATAACTGACCTGTTTTCTGCAGATCTGGGCCTTCTTGGCAGAGGCTCTGTAACCCAGTTTCGCCAGTTCAGTTAGTAATCGACGAGTTCCATCGAGGCATGTGTCTTTATCATGAGCGGCCAGAAGCAGGTCGTCCAAGAACTGAAGAAGGGTTACCTGGGGGTTTTCTGCTCTGAACAGGGCGAGATCCCGGTGTAGAGCTTCATCGAAGATGGTAGGGGAGTTCTTGAACCCCTGTGGAAGCCGAGTCCATGTTAATTGCCCAGATATTCCTGTCTCTGGGTCCTTCCATTCAAAAGCAAAGATGGGTTGACTTTTCGGACTTAGCCGGAGGCAGAAGAAGGCGTCTTTAAGATCTAATACAGTGTACCAAGTCCTTTCTGGGGGAAGAGAGCTCAACAAATTATATGGATTTGGTACTGTGGGGTGTAAGTCTGTCACCCGTTTGTTTACCTCACGGAGATCTTGCACTGGTCGGTAGTCGTTGGTGCCTGGCTTTCGTACGGGAAGCAGAGGCGTGTTCCATGCTGACTGGCATTTTTTAAGTATTCCGAGATCTAACAACCTGAGAATATGAGGTCTAATCCCATCTCGGGCTTCTTTGCTCATTGGATACTGGCGTACTGCCACAGGAGTGGCTGAGGCCTTCAGCTCTACATGGACCGCTGGCTGGTTTTTAGCCTCACCCATCCCTGCGGTTTCCGCCCATGCCTGGGGGAACTGGTTTAGCCACCAGTCCATATCGCAGGGATTATCTTTTGAGTGATCAAAGAGGCGGTATTTATCCTCGAGTTTCACAGTCAACACATGTAACACATTTCCTTGTCTATCTTTTATTTGGGGGCCCTCTGGAAGAAAATGAATCTGTGCTCCAATCTTTGCAAGTAGATTTCTGCCCAGGAGAGGGTAGGGGCACTCTGGAATGACTAAGAATGAGTGGGACACCCGGCCCACACCAAGGTCTACTGTCCTTCGGGTGGTCCATGAATATTGTTTATTGCCAGTAGCTCCCTGGACCCATGACTTCTTATTAGACAATGGGCCCGAAGTTTGTAGAAGGACTGAATGCTGAGCCCCAGTATCCACCAAGAACTGGGTGGGCTTCCCCTCCACTCTCAAGGTTACCCTGGGCTCGGGGAGGGGATCCGAACCCCGTCCTCCCTAGTCACTGTCTTCACCCAAAGCCAGTATTTTGTGATCTGGGGCTTCTTCTCGAGCTCGGCGGGGTCTATCCCCCCTTTTCTTCGGGCAATCTTTTGCCCAGTGTCCTTTTTCTCTGCAATGGGCACATTGATCTTTATCTAAAGGCCTCCTTCGGTTGCCCGGTACCCTTTCACCTGGCCTTCGACTTTCTCTAACTACTGTGGCCAAAATTCTAGTCAAATTCTTTTCCTGTCTCTTTTTTTTTTTTAGTTCCCTAGCTTCCTGCTCTTTCTGCTTTCTCTTTTCTTTCTCTTCTTCAGTCTCTCTGTTATAGTACACTTTCTCAGCCACCTGTATTAAATCCCTCAAAGATTTATCTTGTAATCCATCTAATTTCTGTAACTTTCTCTTAATATCACTGGCTGATTGGTCAATGAAAGCTATTGTCACTGTAGCTTTATGTTCATCAGACATTGGATCATAGGGTGTAAATTGCCGAAAAGCCTCCATCAGCCGTTCTAAGAAGGCTGAGGGGGATTCAGCAGGACCCTGGATTGTCTCCCTTACCTTGGCCAAATTTGTGGGCCGTCTCGCGGCTCCTCTGAGCCCCGCCATTAGAGTCTGATGGTAGATTTTGAGGTGCTCCCTACCATTTGCTGTATTGAAATCCCAATCTGGTCTGGTCAGCGGGAAGGCTGCGTCTATTTCATTTTGCAAGGAGGTGGGCCTGCCATCCGTCCCGGGAACATTCTTTCTGGCTTCTAAGAGGATACGCTGTCTCTCCTCGGTTGTAAAGAGTACCTGCAAGAGCTGTTGACAATCATCCCAGGTGGGCCAATGAGAGAAAAGAAGGGAATCAATTAGGCCTATCAAGGCCTGGGGGTCCTCAGAAAAAGGAGGATTGTGAGTTCTCCAATTATAAAGATCTGCTGATGAGAAAGGCCAATACTGGAAAAGCTGGTTCCCTTGATCATCAGGGGGTCCATACGCCCGCAGAGGCAAGACAGTAGAGTCAGGAGACACTACCTTCTTACTCCGAGTCCCAGCTGCCGGACCCTCTAGGCTTCCCTCCTCCAGGTGAAGTAAGGGGGCCGAGGGTTCCACCCAGGTTGTACTCCCTTGCTCCTCGGAGTTTCCCTGTCCTGTACCTGTTGTCACACCTCCCAGTTCCCCTGCTGAGGCAGAGCCTCCTTGTCCGGCAGCTGCTGTTATAACTCCCGGTTCCCCTGCTGAGGCAGAGCCTCCTTGTCCCGCAGCTGCTTGGGGTACTGGTGGATAAGGGGGAGGAGGATCTAACAAGAGGTGGTCAGCGTCTGTGGTTAAAATCTTTTTTTCTCTCACGGGATGTGAGGCCTTCATCTCCTCGTTTCCGTCTTTTAGAGCGAGTACCTCGGTCTTCAATGGGCCTGAAAGTGAAACAAATGGGCGGACCCACAAAGGGGGAGAGAGAATCAAGTTTTCCCAGACAGTTATGTAGGGGATCTGATCAGGATGTCCACTGGGACCCCTCTGGTAGACTCTTTCTTTTACCCGTCTGACCTTTTCTAAGAAGAAGGATCCTTCTGGTGGCCACCCGGTTTGGAAAGATGGCCATTCTGATGTACACAAGGTTTGCCATTTCTGCTTCTTCACTCTTACTGACAAACTATAAGCTCTAGCCTTAACTTCTGACCAGTGGTCAAGCGTCAAAGATAGTGGGGTAGCTAGCGTCTGTCTCATAATGGTTCGTCAGTCCAACAAATATCACAAACAATACAGACAGAATTAGACACGGATATACTGCCACGAGAGCACAACTGACACCGCCCCAGGCGGCTGTGGTAAAAAAACCACCTTCACACAGAGAAGGGTCTTCCTAGACCCTATCTCTCACACAATCGAACCCTGGGCGTCCCCAGGGAACTGTGGCTTGCAGTATGCTGATACGTCTATCGTACTGCTTCCACAACCTGACCCTCTCTCAGGGTCCGGACCCTCTCCCAGGGTCCTGCTCTCCGTGGCTAACTCAGTTCCTGCTCCTGCCACAAGCATAAAAAAAAACCAAGCTACACAGACCGCCCTTGCCAGGGCACACAGACACAGTACACAGAGACTTAGACAAAGATCACACACAAACGCTCGAGCGAAATAAACCTCCGACCCCTGTACCCCGTGGGGTCTGAGAGAGCGGATCTCGGTGGGACCTCCAAGAAATGTTGGACTCTAAGAATCTAAACCCAAACCCACGGGAAGCGCTCTTTCAGAAATACTCACGGAAGGGAGTCGCTGCAATCGCATGAGATTTATTTGATGAATAGTTGGAATAACAGTAGCCGGTGCACCGGGGTCCCTCACCCTCAATCGAGAAAGAGGAACCCCGAGTGACCAAAAAGGATGGTATATATACAAAGTTCACAGAGACAGTAGATTGCTTCTTAGACAATAAAAGAGATTTCAAACATCCGTTCCCAAACCTGGTTTCTATCTAGCCCTCAATTTACAACCAGGCTATCCTTTTTTACATATGTATCTTGTTCCTGGGAGAATTCCTTTGAAGTGACTTCCGTTTACCCAGGGGTTTTATTGCCTCTATCTTGGGTCTTTTGTGCTTTTGAAATGTTTATTCAAGCCCTTGGAATGCACCCCAGGGGCAGCTAACACTTGAGTGTAAATTGAAACTCCAAACCTAAGAATCTTTCAGGCTGCTACCTAAAATTTATTCTCACAGAGACAGGGTTTCTCTGTGTAGTTCAGGCTGTCCTGGAACTCACTCTGTAGACCAGGCTGGCCTCGACTTCAGAAATCCACCTGCCTCTGCCTCCCAAGTGCTGGGATTAAAGGCGTGTGCCACCACCGCCCGGCAAAATTGTTATTTTTAAAATTGTCTCTACACAGCAGTTGTTTCCACTAAGAAAACTGACAAACTTTATTTTTGAGACTGAAAAATGCACATGTTCCAACACCGTTCACAAAATTCATTATAACCCAATAATTAGTTATAGCATACCTTCTGTCCACCACTCACTGTACCAGTCTTTGTGCCAGTGGATAAACACATTGATTTCCTGTGTTCAAAACTACTTTTAGTGGCCGGCCAGTGGCCTAAATTTCTACTGTCTGAGAATAGGCTAGAAACTCTATCTTCTGCCTTTGATCTAATTTTTAAAGATCAAATGCCTCAATATTTTAATATGTACAATTAAATTTCCTTCTGCTTACTATATAAGTCTATTCTTAGGCTTCTTAGCTGTCATGTCAGGAATCAATCCCAGAATTCCCATGGAACCCACTTTTAAAGAATTTGAGCATATCCTGGCAAGACCTTTTCAAGTCTTCTCTAAAGTAGTTTTTCACTCAGTCTCTCTTCTGTGGAGCTTAATATCTCTGTATACTTAAATGATTACCATTATATTCCCTTCTGTCCTTAAAACCAATTAAATCAATTTTCCTTATCACTGTCCTTTTCCTGCTTTTTGGAGGCCAGCAGCCTTTTACTGTCTGCCTCTGCCTTCCTCCAAATACTCTGTCTCTGCACAGCAAAAACTCCCAGCGCCTGTGAGCAGCTCTTCCTAACAGTTCCAAAGCACAGGAAGAATTCCCCATTTGGTTCAGGCAAAATCTGTATTCCCTTCTATCTTTAAGAACAATTAAACCAAACTTTAGAATCCTATCCTTTGATTGCCTGCTTGTAAGAAGCAGGCACCTTTAGCTTTTCATGTCTGGCTCCCTGCCTCAGAGCAGACATCCTGTCTCACTTCTCAGCAGGGGATCCTAGCACCTGTCAGCCCAGCCTGTCAATGTGTTCCCTTGTTTAAGTTCCCCACCTCCCCCTCCCCCAGAAACTGCAGCCACCACTTGACTCACTTCACTCTTCTTGCTGAGAAACGAATTTCTCCTCTTCCTAGACTTATATCACTGTGTGTATGTGATCAATCCAAGAATTCCTAAATTAATAGTGGATTCTTGACTGTATCTTTTTACTTATTTTTTTTTTTTAATTTTCATACAATGTATTTTGATCAGGTTTTCCCCTTCCCCAAATTCTCCCAAAATGTAGTCTTGATGAGACTGACCTATACTTGAGAGGGTGAGGACAAACAAACAAACAAACAAGAAAAGAAAAGATAGGAAAAGAAAGGAAAGGAAGGAAAGGGAAGGGAAGGGAAGGGAAGGGAAAGGAAAAGAAAAGAAAAGAAAAGAAAAGAAAAGAAAAGAAAAGAAAAGAAAATGTTTGAAAAAGCATGCACTCATTGCAATGTTATCTGTCCTTCATTCTATTAAGAAAAATAAGCCAAATTGTCCTGAGAGGAATGAAATATACCTGTAAAATACAAAGTTAGATGGTTGTTCATGAAATAGTGGTCACCTGAAGTGTCATTTTTTTGTTTGTTTGTTTTGTTTTGTTTTTTAGGTTTTTTTTTTTTTTTTTTTTTTTTTTTTTGAGACAGGGTTTCTCTGTGTAGTCCTGGCTGTCCTGGAACTCACTCTGTAGACCAGGCTGGCCTCGAACTCAGAAAACCGCCTATCTCTGCCTCCCAAGTGCTGGGATTAAAGGCTTGCTACACCACCACCTGGATCATTTATTTTTAAATCATATTTTCTGTTGGAAAATAAGAGTTGGGAAAGTATTACTTCTACTCTTATTTACTTCATCTTCAAGTGAAGAAAGCATGAAATTATTCAGTGGCTATACATGACTGTAATCTCAACGATGGGGGGAGTCCCAGATGTAGGAGAATCAAGAGTTCAAGGTCATCTTTGGTCATGTAGCCAGTTGTCTGGCTACAAGGATACAAAAGAACTTGACTCTGCTGTCCAATACCAGGTAAGGGGTTGATGTGTATACACTCTGCCTAAGAAGCAGCACAGGTCCAGCTCAAGCTGACAGCTCTGAGAAGTCCTAGCCTTGGTCCACTCAATTTGCTGTGAATGTGAATCTCAGACAGATTTACTGCTACTTTGGGCAAATAGATAATGAGGAGTTCAGCTTGTCACAAACACATTTAAAGAATAAAAACACTTTCAGAACATAAGAAGGTTGAGGTAATCCTTTCTGAAGTTCTTAGTGCCTGGAGCTGCCAGAAACTGTGGCATTCTGCAACCTTCAGGAGCCAATTTACATTGTAGGCTTAAAACTTACATTAGTTTAAACAAACAAAACATAAACAAACAAAAAATGTTTAAACCAATGGGTCACTTCAGTTGTGAACTGTGTTAAGAATTAATATTATGAAAATACATTAAACATTAAAATTTTAAAGGTTCTGGTAGCAGAAGAGGTAGAGGATTAAAACAAGAAACAAGCTGTCTCGAGCCCAGTATGTTATCTGTCATGAGCAGGTTGTGATAAGGGTTTAGGGTCCCCGTGGGAAGAGGAGGGACAGGTCGTCTCCACTCAGGAATCATATACAGGATTGATGGTGAGATGGTCAGTTCCCCAAGAGGGGAGGGAGTATGCCAGAGACAGAGGTTTGACATTTAATTGCTCTTTAATAATGCACAACAAACAATATATTATCACCAATGCTAAAGCTATTGTAACACCGAGGTATTGCCACATTTCCTATGCATTGACTCTATCAATATCAATACAATAAAATAAGCACATGCTTCTGTGCACCTCTTCATCCACATCTTTAATTTTAAAATATGGCTGTCTAATCCCCTAACCCTAACTCAAACCCTGCTTGCTGTGGGGCATATTTCTTAATTACACGTTTTGAAGTGAGAAACCCTTTATTAATCTTGCTCTTTTGAGATATTCAGATCCACCTTTAATCTGGGCTACAGATTCTTTTGACAACCTACATATATAAAGGACATTGGACAGGTGGTGTTTGGGGTTTTGTTTTTAGTATTTGCCCTACTTTTTTACAAAACAAAGGTGATTGTTTGTTTATTTGTGTTTTAAAACTGGTATTACTAAGTACTTAATTCTTCAGAATTCTTGTATTCACTGAAGATCAGCTGTAATATCCTGCAACATGAAATCAACCAGCCCTTGAGTTTTCTAATTTACCTTGTCCAACAGCCTTTTTTGAGACATTCTATTACATAACCTTTCTGTATACAAAGATTCATTCTCTCTATGTTTTGAGCTATGTTAATCTACAAAATGTGTACTAATACAACTGTTGTTTTTCTCCACTTTTCCACTAATGAAGATGTGCTGGCTACCAATAGTGCTCAACTGTGTTTCTCTTATGTTTCTGGCTTTTCTCCAGGGTTGATTGATACCTGTCATCTGGTGGAAGGAAGCTGCAGTTTCCCTGAGCCCAGCATGAAGCCACAAAATAAGACACTTGTTTCCTAAAATCCCTCTTTAATGTTAATGGTGTTCATATTCTGTCTAAAACTCTACCTCACTGTTACCTGGTGACAGCCAGGTATCCTCCCCACAGCTTTCTCTCTTTTAAGAGAGATTGAATGTGTTCTATGGGTGTGGGGTAAAGGGATGTCTCAGCAGACTCTTGCCTCAGGCTGAGATATCTCTTCTCCCTAAGGAACCAGCCACAAGACAGTATAGGTATAGTATAGAATATAGTTTATTTAGGACATTGGGAGGGGAGTTAAGAGGGTAGTAGAGGCAGAAAAAGGCAGAGAGAGGCAGAGAGTAGAGAAGTAGAGGCCAGGCATGAGCATGTGGAAAGGGGTGGGGGAGGGAAGAGCCCAAGAGGGCAAGACAAAGAGAACAAAAGGTCAAGAGATCAAGAGAGGAAGGGGTAAGCTGCCACCTTTACAGGGGGTCAGGCAATAGCCAGGTGACCATGGGGAGGAGCACACCTGGCTCTTGCCAGGTAATTGGGGTGAAGTTTAGACAGAATGCTAAGAAATAACTGGGGCATCCTTCCACTTTTGGTTCAAATTGATACCTCCACTGCACACTGAGTACTGGGCTATGGAAACTGCTCACCTTGATTACATGAAGAAGAAGGCAAGTGCTGTGAGGAAAGGTTAGGTAAGGTCTGGAGTCAGGTCCTGGTAAGTGCAGGATCATTGTTCTAGGGGCTGAACAGCAGGCAGCCTAACAGCCAGAGCTGGAATGCTGGGTTCTCCCCCAGGGCTTGGTGGGGTGAGATTCTTCTTTGAAGACAAAAACAAATGCTAATTGGGTGTAAACCACTCCTGAGCTCTTGAAAAGGTCTGATCCTGGCCCAGAGGCACACTTTAACCTTGAGGAGTGGTAAGACTCACTGGCCAATCAAGGCTCCCAGGCAGACCTGTCAATCAGACAAGGAGGCGGGTTCTTCCCAGTGTTATTTTGCAAGTTTGCTGTGCCTGTGCAGAATTGAATGGTCATCTGTGCCCTGCTCTGATCTCTGCTGTGGGTGCTGTGTGGAGACCTCAGGGAAGCTCTGAAATTGAGTCATGGTGAGCACATGATCACTGCCCACAATGGGTAGGGGCACTTGGGTGAGCAGTGGGAGCTGGGGTGCTGGGTCCTCTCTGGAGCTGCATGGGAAGCATCAGCCAGATGTGACCACCTGTGAGGTCCCTGGTGATGCCCCTCATGTGTTAGATCAGGAGGTGACCTCTGAGTATCTTCATGTAAAATCAGCTGTCATGGCTGATTCTGAATCTGCCCCAAACATTTGGACCAGTTGCTTTATTATAAAAACCTGGGTGGTTTCTCTGACTCTGCAGCACATGTGTCCAAACATTTCTGTCTTTTATAGTATACATTAAGAAGATAAGAACAGCTTGGCAGTGGTGGCTCACGCATTTAATCCCAGCACTTGGGAGGCAGAGGCAGGTAGATTTCTGAGTTTGAACCCAGCCTTTCTACAGAGTGAGTTCCAGGACAGACAGAACTACACAGAGAAACCCTGTCTCAAAAACAAAGAAACAAACAAAACCTGTTTTTAAGAAGACAGGCATAGCCTGGCGGTGGTGGCCCATGCCTTTAATCCCAGCACTTGGGAGGCAGAGGCAGGTGGATTTCTGAGTTCGAGGCCAGCCTGGTCTACCAAGTGAGTTCCAGGACAGCCAAAGGCTATACAGAGAAACCCTGTCTCGAAAAACTAAAAAAAAAAAAAAAAAAAGACAGGCATAAATCTAACAGATCTGCTTTCGTACATTACTTGTTTTAGTTTTGTTTAGTTTTTCTTAATTTTTTCCATTGCAGATTTTTATGTTGCTTTACTTTTATGTTTAGTGTTTGATTATTATGAGGTAAAGGGACCTTTTCCCCTCCAATCTCTTGGGTCTTTTGGATGCTTCTTGTACATTAACATGCATGTTCTTTGGTTTAGGAAAATTTGCAGTATTATTTCATTGAAAATATTTTCTAGACCTTTGTGCTGAGATTCTTCTTCCTCTATTCCAATCATCTGTAGTTTTCCCTTCTCATATGTTTCAGAATTCCTGGTTGTTTAGGGTTAGGAAACTTTTAGAATCCACTTTTGTTTTGTTGACCAATGTATTCATTTTGTCCTATTCTTCTTTAATGTCTGAGACTCTTCTTTCCTTTTCCCTGGATGAACCTTGCCTCTGCAGTTGTCAGAGAACAGGTAATTTCAATGCTCTGCTCTCAGGGACTTAGCAACTGTTTAAGTCATTCCCTGCCTCCATCACCTGCTGCTGTTGTCAGGTGTGCTTTATATACATGGACCACCAGCTACACAGCTCTCTCTGTTTGTTCCCTGTCTCTGTTTTCTGCATATGCCCCCTCTATTCTCTTTCTCTACTCTCAGGGCTCTCTTTCTGCTCTCTGTCTGTGTGCCTGTCTGCAGGTCCTCTTCTGTGCCTCTATCACTTCCCCAGGTTCTCACTCATCTCCCTTCCCCCAAACAACTTCTTTTTTTTTTTTTTTTTTTTTTTCGGTTATTGAGACAGAGTTTCTCTGTGTAATCCTGGCTGTCCTGGAACTCACTCTGTAGACCAGGCTGGCCTCAAACTCAGAAATCCACCTGCCTCTGCCTCCCAAGTGCTTGGACTAAAGGCGTGCGCCACCACCGCCTGGCTAAACAATGTCTTTTATACCATATCTGTTGCATCTTTTTATTTCTCAGGACCTGCTGTGATAGGATAGCTTGGATATTTTGGTGACATATTTTCCTGGTTATTATTTATTATATTCCTATGCTGGTGTCTAGGCCTCTAGGTTTAAGGTGATTATAGATTTATGTACTGATTTCTGAATTTGTCTTGCTTGGTTGGACATTTTGTTCCTAGGTTGCTGTTTGATGTCTGGATTTACAAAGAGAGTTGCCTGAGTGTTGCTTCTTTTACTTAGGTGTTTGGTGGGTATCCTCAGTAGGGAATGCTTGCTAATGTTGGGAGCAGTGAGAAGAGGTGGGCAGGAAGAGATGATCTTAGCATCCACAAGGAGACATAGTCAGGACAGAGGTAAAGCTGCCTCTGGTGTTTAGTACAGTGCTAGGGGAAACTGTGATCATTGCATCTGGGATAACAGACAGTGTGGTAGATTTATAGAAAGCTTACCTTGTGTCCTGGCAGGTAAAGCATGTGGTTGAACAGGGACTGTGTGCCCACAAGGGGCTGAGACACACGGATGAGGCAGGAAAGTCAGGGCAGGTGGGGATTGTCTATCTTACCTATAAGAGGCATGCACAGGGAGAGAGGCAACTTTCACTGGTATTCTGTCTCAGAGTAAGTGCAACTGACATTAGGATCTGCAGTAAGAGATACTGAGGTAGGTCTTTGGATAAAGTACCTTTTCTACTGCAGTGCATGGCTTGTGGTTGAACAGGAGCATCTTTCAATAATAAGGACCTCAGGCACAAAGATGAGTTTGTAAAGCCCAATCAATTCTGTTTTAGAGAGTGCATGAAGTCTATTTGAGCAAACATCCTATGACAATCCCCCCTTGTCAACACCCAGTCAAGGTACAACTGCAGGGTTAAGCTTCATGTAGATAACTAATTCACCTTACAGAGAAAAAGTTAGTCTACCCATCATGGTTGTCAGATGGTTTTGCCCCCTTGATTGTTTCCTGCAGATTATGCCGGACATGTAGTTTTTAAAATATTAAGTTGATGATCTGTATGTTAATGTCTCAATCTTTCTGTAACTACAATAAATACCCAGCACCCCTAGACTTGGTCTCTCTGTTTTGATCTCATGTGAGGCTGACTGGTGAGAATTCTTATTACAGAGCTCATAATAAAGACCTCCCTGTGTTTGCATTGCAATGGGCTCCTTGTTGGTCTTTGGGGTCTCTGTGAGTTGGACATAACATTTTAGTGTATTGACCCAAGGTCCTCAGGACTCCCAAACAAAAGATTGAAAGGCTGTTTGTTAACATGCACCATTGTTGTTTTTGGGTCAGTGGCTTGCCTGCTAGATTTGTGTCTGTGTGCCTTGGTTTTCAGGTTTTTCTTGAGTATATGTGGAGGGAAATGACTAAATTGAATGTGAAACCCTGCTAGAGTGGATACACTGGAGAGTCATAGCCCCAAAGTGCTTCAAAGATGTTCCAGAGACTGGTATTCTGGACAGTGTGCCTCTGGTCTAAATTTCTGGGAAGGTTAGAGGAGACTTTGAACCCTGCTACAGGACTCATACCTGCTGCCATCTTGTTTTCTTTTTTCTTCTTCTTTTTTTTTTAAATGATTTATTTTTACTGGCTTTTTTGTTTGTTTGTTTGTTTTTGTTTTTCCGAGACAGGGTTTCTCTGTGTAGCCCAGGCTGTTCTGGAACTCATTCTGTAGACCAGGCTGGCCTATGCCATCCTGTTTTCATTTTCTCCTCTGTACAAGTGGAGGAATCTGCTGGGTAGCCTTTACCACCCCCTTGTGGCTGTCTGTTATGTGTGTAGCACTTTATTATTTTGTGACTGAGGAAATGAGACTGTTTCCATTCAGTTGATTTAGTTACTGACCCCTCACCTTGGGTTAAATCCTTCTTACCAACAAAACTAATACCCATTGACTAGTCCATGACAGAAAACTCTTCAAGACAGCATCCAGGGCACAATCGCTTTCTTTCTACCTTGTTTTACAGGGTGGAAAGGACAAAGACCTCATTTTCCCTCCCCTTCCATTCTACCCTCTGCCCAGTCTATATGTGACTCTGTAGTTTTGGAGTTGTCATTAGATGGAAGGTTGTTCTTCATTCCAACAGAGTTAGCATATCTTCCTTGGACCAGAGATCCTGTCCTTTGGGGAGGCCATTTCCAAGTCTGTGGGGCAATCTGCTTCTCTATCCACCTTCCAGCTGTTTTAGCCACATCTTTGGTAGCACTGGCCTGGGAACCCAGGGTTAAAGACACCTCTCCCCAGGTCAGCACAGCCTCTGAGCTCCCCATTCCAGTTTATCCTTCCCTGCTCTGAGCCAGATGCCCTCCCTATTTTGTCCTGGCTCAGCCACAACTCCAAGTCTCTCATGGGGTGGCAGGGGCTCCTGTAATTGATATGGTTAAATCATTGGTTTTGTGTTGTAACAACTTCCTCATTTATTATTGTGTCTATGTCATAGTTGTTTTCAGTTCTCAGCATTTCAGAGCTACAGTCATCTGAAAGAGTCTCAATTCAGGGCATGTCCTCATCAGAATGGCTGGTTGCTATGTCTGTGAGAGATAGTGTTGATGATTGATTAGGAAGGCTCTTCCACTGAGGGTGGCAATATCTCTAAGCAAGTGGTCCAGGGCTGGATGAGAGAGCAGTCTGAGCACGAGACAGTGAGCAAGCAAGAGAGCAAGCCAGGAGACAGTGTGTGTCCATGCTTTTTGCCTTCAGTTTCTAATCTAAGCTCCCAAAATAATGGACTGTGATCTGACAGAACCATGTACAACAGCCAGTTAATACCTGAGATGCTTTTCCTCAGAGCATTCAATCACAGCAGCAGAGTAGCAAGTTAGAACAACAACAACAACAACAAAATGGTATCCAGATGTGATTATGCTGCTGGACAGAATCTATGTTCTCTTTTGAAGGAATGTGGAGAATATCACAAACTGAGATGGCAAAGTCATAGAGAGCTGTACATGGATCTTAATCAGTTGTTCTCATAGGACATGGAAGCTTGGGGTGTTGACAGTAGTGCAGCCAAAGGTAGTTGAGGTCGTGCTTGTTCAGTGGAAAATAGACTCTGAGAAAACTTTAGTTACAGGTCATTAGTGTGATACTTTTGTCAAAAATCTTCCCTACTTTGGCTTATGCCCTGAGACATTGAGTAGGGTAAAATTTAAAACTAATATGCTAATTTGTATATTCTTATTTTATTTATATGTATTATTTACTTTTCCCATTTATTTATATATTTCCTTATATCTCAGTTACTACCCCCTTCCCATTCCATCTTCCATAGTACCTCATCCCTGACTCCTTTTTTTTCTCCCCAGGGAGGGTTGGGGTCCACTTGAGTATCCCCCAGTCATGGCATGTCAAGTCTCTGCAGGGTTAAGCACATCCTCTCCTACTGAGGTCAGACATGCCAGCCAAGTATGGGGAACAGTGTGGACAGACAGGCAACACCTTAAGGGACATCCCCCACTCCGGTTGTTGGGGAACCCATGTGAAGACTGAGTAGCACATAGAGTATATATAATACTGGGGACCTCTGTCCATCCTGTGTATACTCTTTGGTGGGTGACTCAGTCTCTGAGAGTCTCCTAGGGCCCAGGTTAGTTAACTCTGATGGTCTTCTTATGAACTTCCTGTTTTAAAGGCAAATAGTTGGGTCTGTCTTACACTTTCAAGTGTTTAGTTCATGACCAACATAGCAGGTAATAGGGACCAACTGAAGAAGGCATCACTGATGCTAACTCAGTCCTGGCAGGACAAATTTAAAATATAAATTAAAAATAAAATAAATAAAATAAAATATAAAGTATAAAATAAAATAAAATTTAAATTTTAAAATATATAATAAAATAAAATGTAAAATATAAAACATAAATATAAAATATAATATAAATACAATTTTAAAATATAAATTAATAAAATAAAGTAAAATATAAAGTTTAAAATAAAGTTTAAAATTCAAAATATATAATAAAATATGAAATGTAAAATATAAAATTTAAATTCAAAGTACAAAAATAAAATATAAAATATTTCAAATATAAAATATAAAGTATAAAATATAAAATAAAAAAGTAAAATATAAAGTAATATAAAAATAAACTATAAATATAAAGTATAAGTATAATAATATTTTATATTTTATTTTTAATTTTAGATTTTATATTTCTAATATCTTAGAAAAAACTTTCCCCGGTATGCAATACCTAATAAGGTAATAGGACTCGATAATGGACCTGTCTTTGTTGCCCAGGTAAGTCAGGAACTGGCCGCCCAGCTGAGGATGAATTAGAAATTGTGCATTTAGGCCCCAGATTTTAGGACAGGTAGAGAAAATGACTAGAATTCTAACAGAGACCTGGACTGACTTGGCCTTGGAGACTGGCGGGAGTGATTAGACAGTACTCCTTCCCTTTGCCTCATTTCAGGTTCAGAACACCCCAGGGACTGGTTAAATCCTGTGTGGGAGCTGCCACTGCTCACTGAGACAGGGGGGCACTCAATCCTTTTCTTCTTTTCTTTTTTTTCTTTTTTCTTTTTTTATTCCTTTTTACTCTTATTTCTTTTTTCTTTTTTATTCTTTTTCCCCCTTTTTCTTTTGTCCTTTTTTCTTTTTTTATTTTTTCTTTTTTATTTTCTCTATTTTTCTTTTGTTCTATGTCTTTTCTTTTTTCTTTCTTCTCTTTTTTCTCTTTCTTTTTTTCTTTTTTCTTTTTTCTTCTTTCTTTTTATTCTTTTTTCCTTTTTTCTTTCTTTTTTCTTTTTTTTTCTTGTTTTTCTTTTCTTTTTTTTTTCTATTTTCTTTTTTCTTCATAGAACTCAATCCTAATATTGTTCTTTCCAAATCCCTGTTTGCCCACATGAAAGCGTTCAAGGTGGCTCAACATATGAGACCGGAGGCCTGAGCACCAGTTCCAAGCAGGAAACGCAGTCTGACATCACTGAGCTGGAAACTTGGAACCCAGCTGAACGCACCTGATGACGACCCCAGCCTCAACCTCAGATACACGGGCTCTAGTGGCTGACTTTGTAGGCTACAAGCTAAGGCAGAAGGGTTATGTCCGAGGAGCTGGCCCAGGAGAAGGCCCAACAGCCGACCCGCTACACCAAGCCATGCGGGCGGCTGGAGATGAATTTGAGACCCGCTTCCAGCGCACCATCTCTGACCTGGTTGCTCAACTACACGTGACCCCAGGCTCAGCCCAACAATGCTTCATCCAGGTTTCTGAGGAACTATTCCAAGGAGCCCCCAATTGGGGCCGTCTTGTAGCATTCTTTGTCTTTGGGGCGGCCCTGTGTGCTGAGAGTATCGACAAAAACTTAGAGCCATTGGTGAGGCAGATACAGGATTGGATGGTGGCCTATCTAGAAATACACCTGGCTGACTGGATCAACAACAATGGTGGCTGGACGGAGTTCACAGCCCTGTACTGGAACAGCGCCCTGAAAAAGACAATGTGTCTACAGGAAGGGAACTGGATGTCAGTAAAGACAATACTTACGGGGGCCGTGACACTGGGGGCCCTGATATCTGTAGGGGTCTTTCTTACATTGGTTTTTCTTCATCCAGGCTGCTGAACTTTTGTTAGAGAAAGGGTAAGTGCTGTTCAGATTTTAGTGTTACGCCATCAATATCGAACTTTAGGTCAGGAAAATGAAAGTTATGATGATACTGAAGTTTAAATTTTCCAAAAATTTACGTTAGAAGTGGGGTGGGAACGGGCCTATGAATAGTTAAGTTTTTATGATTAAAAACCTAATGGAATATTAACAATGTGGTAAAGCCTTTGCATGTCATAGTTCTTTACACGTACACAAAGAAATTACACTGGAGAGAATCCTCATTAATGTAATCACTGGGGAAAAACTGACAATTCACTTTTATCTGCAACTACATAATACAACGCATTCAAGAGAGTCAAGGTGCTAAGCCCTTGCACTGCACAGTCATCACCCATTACATAAAAGAACACATACTAGCAAGAAACTGAATGTCATGAATGAGGTAAAGGCTTTCCAGGACACAGTCTTCTCTGAATACACAAAAGAAAATGTGCAGAGTGAAATTTATGAATGTAGTCAATGTGATAAAGGCTATGCATGTCACTGTACTCTCCAAACACTAAAAGGAACACACGCTTTAGAGAAACCTTACAGATGTAATGAATGTGGTAAAGCCTGTGCATATCTCTGTAGTTTCCAAAGACATAAAAGAACACAAACTGAGCAGAAACCTTTTGATTGTTCCAAACTTGGGAAATCGTTTACATGCCACAGTGGTTTCTGAATACAGAAATGAACACATATGAGAGAGAAACCATCTGAAAGTAATTAACATGTTAAAGCCTCTGCACGTCCTAATCATATTTAAATGCATGAAAGAATTCATAGTTGAAGTAAACTGTGGTGATTTAAATATTCTTGACCCTAAAAGTGGCAATATTAAGAGATGTGCCTTGTGGGAGTAGATGTTACCTTTTTGAAGGAAGTGAATTACTATGGTTGTGGTTTCTGGAGCTCAGGCCAGTATAAAACAGACCCTCCTGCCACTTGGCTGGAAGACAGTCTCTTCTTGGATGCCTTCTCATGAAGATGCAGAACTCTCAGCTTCTTCTCCAGCATCATGGCTGCCTGCATGCTGACATTCTGCCTGCTATGATGGCAATGGACTAAACATTTGAAAGTGTAAGGCAGACTGAATTAACTATTTGCCTTTAAAACAGTTGCCTTGGTCACAGTGTCTCTTCTTAGCAATGGAAATTCTAAGACAGAAGTTGGTACCCCAGACTTAAGTATTCTTATTGGTAGGCCTGACCATGCTTTTGTTGAAAGCAATGTGGGTTTTTAGACTTTGCATTTGTACATGCATTAAGTGAACTTCATGGGCCGTCCTAGTAGAACACATATGACCTAAGTGTAGTTCGAACTTTGCATAGAATTTTTATAATGTTTTGCTGAAGAATGCTGTTGTATTTTGTTCTCATCTGAAGGTAAACAGGTTTATTTTGTAAACTGGATTGATAGAGGAAGTCTCAGGAAAGCCAAGCATAGCTTTTGGCCTGTGCTTACTCTCATGGTGATTGTTTTGATCATGCTTAGTAATCTTAGAAAGGAAAAATATGAAATGTTAGCTTCAAAGAGAAAATCTCACCAGAAAGTTGAATGAAGCTAAATCCTATGATCAAAGACACACAATGGCATTAAAGAAATGGTGATATTATAGCAGGATTCCATTCACCTAAACATATGGATGTGAAGTTGTATGAATGAGAACTGTATAATGTTAGGCATTATTATTAACTGGTTGTTGTTTTTATGTGGACATAAGAGGATAAAAGTACGTGTCAAATTGAGAATTGACAGATTGTGATTACTATACTGGGATTTCAATTTAAAATCTAAAAGGATATAGGATATACTTAGGTCCAGGCATGGTGGTACACACCTTAAATAACAGGAGATGAACATCAAGCAGATGTCTGATTCAAGTCATCCTGGTACAGAACAAGTTTAGGTAATGCAAAGTTTAGATATGGGCAGAGTGTTACACACATATTACTCAACATTCAGAAGACAGAGCCATGCAGATCTGAGTCCAAGGTTCATCTACAGAGCAAGCTCAGGACAGCCAAGGTTAGGCAGTGAAGTTGTTGAAAACTAGAAAGCTGGTGATGATGTAATAGAAGGGGCGATGTTTGGGCCCCAGCAGGCAGAGGAACTCAGGAACTTTGTCCATGTGGCTCTGCTTTTAGAGGAAAGAATAGAAGGGACAACTGAGACCATTGATGCTGGTTGGCTGTAGTTAGAAAATTAGAGGGGATGAAGAAGAAACCAGCACCACTGAAGTGACATATTCTGTTAATGTTTTCTGAGAGAACAAAGAAGTTGTATTTCAGAGGTAGCCAAGGTTGTCCCTTGTGGTGCAGCTTGACTCAGTCCTGTGCAAGACTCACCCAGGTGGCACAGGTTTTAAGGCATGAATGTTTCATGCAGTGCAGCTAAGGTTTGGCACCATGAAGGGAGCATGAGAGGAACACAGTCAAGACTGTTTGTCATAGAAGAACCCAGCACATTGAAGATGTCAGTCCCTTGGGATGAGCAGAAAGAACAGCAGCAGCAGTTGAGTGGAGTCAAGCAGAACCTAGTGTCCTATAGAGGGAAGAGCTGGAGAGCGACCCAGCTTCTTTTGAGGAGCGCAGAAGATCATCTGTGGATCCCAGATACTGGAACAAGAAGATGTAATTTTGAAGTTACTTTGGAGACCCCAAGAGTTTTAGATTCCAGAGCTGTGGGATACCTTCTCAGAAAAACTAGTTTTAGGAAATAAAATCAGCCAAAGAGAAAGAATTGTGTTCCAGTGAGCAAAGCAGGAAGGAGTTGGAGATCTGAAGAACACTTTGACATCAGACATGGAGATGCAGTGTTTGGAGATTGCCTTGCTGGCTTTTGGCCTTCTTTTGGCCCAGTATTTCCTCACAATGGTAATTAAGAATGGTGACCTATATCCTGTGAGTTTGGATGGATATTATGTGCTATATTTATGAATGTATAGGAGATTACAGTTACATGATTGGAATGATCTCAGAAGAGACTTTGAACTTTGGACTTTTAACATTTATGAGACTTCTCTAGATGATGAGGACTTTTTAATTTGAACCTCACATATTTTGTATTATGCTATTTTTAAATATGGTCCCCACACACTCATATGTTTGCACAATCATATGGGGGCCAGGCAGTGGAATGTGGTAGTATAAATATGCTTGTCTCAGGGACTGGGAGGAAGTGCATCACTGAAGGCTTTGAAGTTGCACCCAGTGCAGAATGGGCCCTCCTACTATCTCCCTGGCAGACAGTCTCTTCCTGGCTGCCTTTGGATCAAGAAGCAAAACTCTCAGATTCTTCGCCAGCATCATGTTTTCTTTCATGCCTGCCTAGCTTCCTGCTATGATGAAAAAGGACAAAATCTGAAACTGTAAGCCAGTCCCAATTATCCTGTTGCTTTTATAGAAGTTGCCTTTTTCATGATTTCTCCTCATAGCAATGGAAACACTAAGACAGAAACCCTGTGAGTGTATTTAATACGGTCAAGCCTTTGCACAATTCTTTAGTCTTCATTATCATGAAAGAATATGTGCTCGAGTCTAAGCATGCCCCCCCCTGTGACACAGGACACGCCTCCTGAGTCTTGAACACGCCCCCAGAGTCCTGAACATGCTCCCTGTGACTCAGGACATGCCTCCAGTGACTCAGGACATTCTCCCTGAGTCTTAAACACACCCCTGTGACTCTGGACAGAGTTCTAAACAGGCTCCCTCTGTCACAGGACACACACACCTCAGTCTTAAGCAAACTCTCTGTGACTCTGGGCACGCCCCCTGATTCTTAAGCTTGCCCCTTTGTGACTCAGGACATGCCCCCTTTGACTCTCGACACACCTCCTGAGTCTTAAGCACACCCCCTGTGTATCAGGACACACCTTCTGAGTTTTAGGCATACCCACTGTGACTCAGGACTTGCCTCCTCAATCTTAAACATACCTTCTGTGACTCAGGACATGCCCCTGAGTCTTAAACTTGCCCCCTGTCACTCTGGACTTCCCTCCTGAGTGCTAAACATGCACCCTGTGACTCAGGACACGCCCACTGAGTTTTACACACATCCCCCTGTGTCTCAGGACACACCCTTGAGTCTTAAACACACCTTCTGTGACTCAGGACACACCCCCAGAGTCCTAATGGACATATTTAGTATAATGAAGCCTTTGTACACCTCTGTAGTCTTCATCATTATGAAACTATTCATACTGGACAGTGGTTACATACTGCCTTTATATCACGGGGTCCACTGAGATCCAACACAACTCAACCACAGGACAAGGGAAATGATAAGAATTTATTGTAATCAAGTCACTTCTGATATATCAGAGCCACAAAATTATACTCAGAAGCTTAGCTGCAATACACCAGCCTCAGCCCCACCCTGAACCAGAAATTTATATAGCTTCCAAAAGTCAAAACCACAAAGTCCTGTGCCAAGTTACACTTATATTTTTCTCCCAATCACGTTTGTTTTGTTTTTTTTGTTGTTGTTACTTTATGTCCAATGATACAGAATGTAGGTTTTATGGTCAACATTATCACAGCCATTTGTCCTTTTGTGGTTAGGAACATGCATTATATTTTGAGAAATAAAACATGAATAACAGAGATTATTGTTAGGAATGAAGATCCCAAACTTGGGAGATCCTTACTCCAGTTTCGGGAAGTGATGGCCACCCACAAACTCACAAGACACCATACCTGGATGCAATCAGCAGAGCTTTATTAGGGAGGAAGGTTGGCAACCAACAGTCAAACAGCTCACTCTCACAGGAGTAGAGTTTGACAAAAGACCAGCAAGCTGAGGGGCTTTTTAAAAAGCAAAAATCATAAACCAGGGGAGTGAGAAGGGGACTGAGGGGTTGTCAAGGACACATAACATAAAAATAGTGGAACATTCCAGAGGAGCCCAAACCTAAATGATTCAGGATCATGTAGAAAGCACTCTGCAACCCATTCCTCACAAAAATGTGGTCTTGCCATGTCACTTGTTCAACTATTTTTTGATTAACTAGTTGATCCAATTTTTAAGTCCTTGCTTTTTGGACAGTTAACCAGTAAACAGATAGTGGTGAGATGGCTCAGAAAACCAGGGTTCAAGTCCCAGCAAAGACATGGTGGCTCATGACAAATGGATCTGATGCCCTCTGCTGGCATGCCAGGGTACCTGCAGAAAAAAAGCCATCTAAATTAGCCATTAGAATTAGCAATCAGTTAACCAGTAAAGGGCAATTTCACTTAGACAATGTTACTACTGCTTGGTGAGGTAACCTGTGGAGTGTCTAACACTTGAGTTGTTTTATTTGTTATTTAGGGGAAAAGGGCAAGGGATCTATTAAGTTCTACTTTCAGAATAAGCTGGGGCTAAAGAGATGGCACAATTGTTAAGTGTGCTTGCTGCTCTTGCAGAGGAGCAGAGTTTAGTTTGGTTACCAATTGAACCAGAAGCAGAAATTTTAAGGCATATTTGGAGTAATATTTAGTACACTTATCCATGGTTTCAGTTACTTGCAACTATAGTCCACTTCAGAAAATTGTGTGTGTGTTTGTGTGTGTGTATGTGCATGTCTGTGTGTGTATTTGTGTGTATGTGTGTGTCTGTGTGTGTGTGTGTGTGTGTGTATCAGCTCTAATCCAACAATGCTACATGGAAACTTCCAGAAAACACTCCATAAGTTTAAATCAATACTGTTCTTAGCTGTACGTTGTCATCTCTTATCACCTCACACTACTTTGTCAAAATGAATCATCCATCTTGCTTTATAAATTAGAATACCGTCCAGACCTTGGGCACCTTTGACATCAGGATAGGAAGCTGAGAAATGTAGTCATACACAAGCCTGAACCTCTTCTTGCCTCTGTAGCAGTCTGCAGTGTTTATGATTTATTGAAAAGCCTCAGGTGTATGGGGATCATGAATTGCAGTCGGGATTTGCTTTCAGAAATGCCATCTAGGTGCCCAATGAACAAACAGAAAAACAGTAAACATTCTTTTAACATTCAGGTCTGACTTTGATTTTTCGTTTTGCTATTTAATTCCTGTGAGAATTCAGAAGGGGTAGAGGAACCATTCTGAGCCTTGGTCTCCTTATACACAAAGGAGGATACTAGGACTTCTCTTACATGGTGACTGTGCAGATCAGCTGTGATAACCTTTATGGAACTTAGCTCTGAGGAGATAGACATTCAGTACATCAAAGCTGTTTCTATTATCCATATAAAGTTGTCCTTGACTAAATTCACATGAAAATGACAGAGGAATTGAAGGTCAGCAACAGAGTAAGCCCCAAAGACTAACTTGTGATCAACATGGCTACCTAGCAGCTTTCCACCATGCAGGACTGAATCCTCCCCGAAAAACAATGGTGAAATGGGGAGGGTATTCATAATTTAAAAAAAAAATGTACCTGGTTGCTGCTTCCAGTTGTTCTTTCCTATAAAATGAGAAAGAGAGAAAGAGAAAAGGACCCATAAATGGCATGAAATAGTTAACCTTGCCCCAAAGTCTGTCTTAAAGCTTCATGTAGAAGGCAAAATAGGATAAAGGAAAAAAGAAACATTTTGGAACAGGATGCTAGATATGGAAGGAAACCAGGGGATGAGGCAGACTTTGCCATGTGCCCCATGCCCCTGCCACCACCATTTTGTCCTATGCTCCCAAGTTTGTCTTAGCTGCTTATTCATCCAGGAAGTGGGTGACTGCCTACTCAACACCAGGATCTGTCACTCAACTTAGATGGTTTGTTTTGCAGTTGAGGCAGATAAGGACAGCACGACTGCCAAGTGTAGTTGCTATACTCCCATCCTTCTCTACCATCATGGTCAGCAGTGTTTACTGCTGTGTTCACAGCAGCGTTATTTCATGTCTTTTCTCTCATCAGCTATTATTGTAAGCTCTAGTGTTTTGGATATGTCAATTAAGCCTTACAACAACTCTAAGAGTAACTACTATTGTCGTACTATTTTTTTTTTCTGTTGAGAAAGTGGAGGAACAAAGAACCACATAAGATTTCAGATGTAAAGCAGTAGAGTTGTGATCCCAAACCAGGCAGTGTGTCTCTAGAATATGCCCTGTAGTGATGGAGTACAGCACATGCTGGCCACATATTCACTACTCGGAGCCTTTGCTCAGCTTTGCCTAGAATTTTCTACCCCCTTTCTGTACATAGAACAGTCTTGCCCATCCATCAATTCCACTGGGCTGAGCCTCAATCCAGACAGGCTGTTCTAGCTCTGGGGTGACCAACAGTGGTTTCCTAAGGCTGTAATTTCAGAACTTGGTGTCTTTCTTTCTTATTTCATCTCCATTGTGTTTCATAGACCACTCCAGTCAAGACTTAATCATCATCGATTGAATAAACTGCTATGAATCAGGTACCAAGACAGATACAGTTACTTCTTACTTTATTTCACACTCACATCAACTCCTTCAGAAATGGGCATTGTTTATAAAAGAGAGGTCAAAGGGAAATCACAAATGAAGACAAATTTTTTTTTTTTTTTTTTTTTTTTTTTTGGTTTTTCGAGACAGGGTTTCTCTGTATAGCCCTGGCTGTCCTAGAACTCACTCTGTAGACCAGGCTGGACATGAACTCAGAAAACTGACTGTCTCTGCCTCTCAAGTGCTGGGATTAAAGGTTTGAGCCACCACTGTCCAGCTCAAAGGTTCATTTTTGAAAATAGATTTTATATGACAATACAGAAAAATTCTACTTGAGGGGGGAAAATAAATATTTCAAAAACTAAGGTCTGGTGAGAGATAAATGAAGCATCTGTTGCCAAACTTGATGACCTGGGTTTCACCAATTCCAGGTTCCACAGGGTAGAAGGGGAACTGACATCTGCAGCTTGCCCTCTGGCCATCACATGTACACCACGGCATCCCCCCACCAAACACACTAAGTTCACAGCCACACAGTGAATTTTAGAGTCCTTCCCTCAACAGTATATGCATTTGAACAAAAATTTCCCAGTCACCCTAACTATTGGCTCTACCCTCACTCCAGTACTTTCTGACTTTAGGTGAGCTATGCTGTTGCTCTCAGACTCAGCTTGAGGGTAACATAAGAAATTCTCTCAATGGGTTGTTTCAATGAGAGATGATTGTTTCAATGCAATGAGAGGATGTAAAAATACTTACCAAATTTACTTGTGCGACAGTCCAGCATTTTCAACAATATTCAATGGAATACTGTAGTGTTGCAGAATACTGGAAAATGGGTCTGCCACAGACTGGTCTTAAGAGGCTAGAGTCACTTCTTTTTTTTAAAGGTTTGAAATATATAATATATAATAATGTATAATATATTTAATACATATAGTATATATATTTGATGAGTACACTACAATTGCTCTCTTCAGACACACCAGAAGAGGGCACCAGACTCCATTACAGATGGTTGTGAGCTACCATGTGGTTGCTGGTTCCTGGGAATTGAACTCAGGACTTCTGAAAGAGCAGTTGGTGTTCTTAACCACTGAGCCATCTCTCCAGCCTGAGTCACTGCTTGTAAATTCAGAATATACATCAGCATTGCAGGGTCTCAGACAAGTCCTAAGAGCAATGCTTTGTAACCCTTGCTCTTTGGAAGTGGCCGGATAAACCCATGCAGTGACTGTGGAGATGAAGGCCTACATCCCAGGACTTCAAATCTTGTGACTTTTCTATAGGGAAGGTCTCTGTGTTTATGATGACTCCTGTGCACAAATGCATTAAAGTGGGGTGGTATATAAGGAATGTTAACTGTGTCGGTACTTTGGAAAGTTTGTTAATAACATCGTCTTATAATAGATATTTTATATTGTTAACTTGTCTCGGTTCCAAAACTCAGGAGTTTCCACTAAAAAGCTTAGGACAGACACTACAGTTCTGGCTTAGCCCTTAGCTATTCTGACCTCCGTGGACACTAGGCACATGCATGCATGCATTCGGGCAAAACATTCACACACATGAAAATAAATAAATTGAAGAAGAGGAGGAGAAAAGAGAGAGAGGAAGGGGGGGAGGAAAAGAAGGATGGAAAGCAGACCACAGAAATGGAAGCGCGTTTTACTGTATTTACTTAGGATAACCGCGAGGGGGCGGGCTTTCCTAAATGGTAGCAGTTTAGGTTAGCAGGTTTAAAGGCGATTGGAGAAGAGGGAAGAATGTGAAGACATGATAGTGTTTAAATTATTAAAGCCCCCAGGCAGTGGTGGCACACACCTTTAATCCCAGCACTCGGGAGGCAGAGGCAGGGGGATGACGGTGATGGAATAACAATCAATAATCAATGCCGATCAATATTCAATAATCAATAAATGGTCATCAATAATTAGCAATACTAATTGATAACCAATAATGATCAATAATTGATGGTGCACGCCTTTAATCCCAGCACTTGGGAGACAGAGGCAGGGGGATTTCTGAGTTTGAGGCCAACCTGGTCTACAGAGTGAGTTCCAGGACAGTCAGGACTACACAGAGAAATCCTGTCTCAAAAAAACAAAAACAAAAACAAAACAAAACAAAACAAAACAAAAAAACAAAAAAAAGAAAAGAAAACAAGGTATAAGATTATTATATTAAAATAAATTAGGAGAAGGCAGAAAGGACAAAATGTAAAATTTATAGATGGGAAATGACTCTAAAAGCATCGAGAAAAAGTTCAACTAAATTTTTAGCACCGGAAAGGACATCCTGACAGCTGAAATCCAGTGAAGGTGAGGGAGGAACTGAAGGAAAGACCTAACATCCCTGCCCTACTCATCCAGTCCTGCAGCTGTAAATTATTATTTTTAATTATTATTATTATTTAATATTATGTAGGAAAGACCTAACATCCCTGCCCACCTCATCCAGTCCTGCAGCTTTAAATTATTATTTTTAATTATTATTATTATTTAATATTATGTAAATGTAACTAACCATCAAAGCTATAGTTCACTACCAGACCTCTCTCCTGAACGGCCGAGTTTTACCTGTGCATCAGGACATCTCCACTTCGGATCTATTCTAAGGCAAATTTAACAAAGCACTAACCAAACTCCTGTATATAAACAATTTTGACTCTGAAAACCTGTAACATGTGAAGTCTTTTCCAACCATTTTAACATGAACCAGTCCTTTTAGATTTCAGGCTCAAAAATCTCACGAGCCATAACATTCTCAGCCATTCTAATTCTCATCTGAGGCAACTCCATCTTTACTTGCTCCTGTAATACTCTCCTAATGCTGCGACCTTTCCTGACCACATTATGATCTGATCAACATTGCCAGATTTAATACACAGCCAAGCTCATATCTATGCTAAGATCATGCTCAACATACATGTATCGTTCAAAATAAATGTGTAATTCCTGACAATAATCGCATGTGATCTGCCTTCTTTCTAACTCTGCCTTCTCTCTAACTCTGATTCTTAGTGTTTACTTTCCTTTGTTACATTCTTGACTTTCTTGGAACAAGTTAGATGAATCCCCATGTCATGATTTAGTATGGCTCATTTCCCCTACTTGAAAACAAGTCTAGATACTTTGGCTATATATATATATATATATAATATATAATATATATATATAATATATTATATATATGCATGTATATATTATCTATATATTACACACACATATTATATATATTACATATATCACATACATATATATTTTATTACATATATTATATAAATTACACATACATTACATACATATATTACATATATGACATACATATATTACACATATTGCATATATATTATATATTACATATATGACATGCATATATTGCACACACATATATTATATATTACATATATATTACATATATTACATACATATATATTACATATTACACATATATTATATATTACATGTATAGTACATATATTACATATATTACATACATATATTACATATTATATACAAATATATGAATTATATATTATATATTACATATATTACATATATTACGTACATACATATTATATATTACACATATATTAATATATGTATGATATAATAATATATACAAATATATTACATATATATAATATATATGTAAGATCCTTCAAATTTATTAGTGAAAACTAACGGACTATATATTCAAAAACAGCATATTACCTGCAACCCACTCCTAATCTCTGTTGAAGTGACCTATGCTCCTTATTAGAGGATCAGTTCAATTATGTAGGGGCTTGTATTGCACAGTGCTGCACTTTCTTTTAGTCCTTTTAAAATTTTTTCAGACAATTCCATTTCCCCCTTTCCTTTCCTCCTATATACTGCCCTTTTTTTCTTTTTATTCATTTCCTCAATGAATCTAGTTATTGCCGTGTGCCTCTGTGTGTGCCCATGTGCATATTCCTAAGCACATAAATATTTCCTAAGTACTTTATATTTGGTAATTCAGTATTACAAAATGAACAAATAAATGTCTAGGTGTCTGTAAACAATATTTTGCAAAGGGCAATTGTACAAGAAAAATGCTGAAATAATTAGTAGGCAATTCACAGAAAAGAGACTCTTAAAGGAATGGAAAAAGAAATCACATATGCTAAGAAGCAAAAAATGTAAATTATAGAGGAAGCATATGTAAAATTAAATTAAAATTAAAATTAAATTAAAAATTAAAAATGTAAATTATATTAATGCCCATTAAGTAGACAATGAGCAACACACAATTACCAAATACAAAAATGCAACAGAACCTGAGATTTAAAAGGCAGTATGGCTGGGACTGGTGCTGTATACATCTAAAATCAGCCCTTGGAAGGGGGATCTGGAGTCCATATCTGTGAGTTCAGTCAGCTTGGTCTACATAGCCAGTTCTAGGTTAGCTGGGGTTACATAATAAGACCCTGGGCCAAAAAGAGTTACAAGAGGCTGATTAATCAGTGATGAAATAAAGCATTTGCCTGACTTTCTACCTCAATTTTTGACTTTGTACCTCAAGTCCAGAAACAAGTCACTTCTGTGACAGAGAAATGTAAACACTGATAAAATAGTAAATAACACTAGGTGTATAGACACTAGACATTTCCACTTAGAGACAAATGATATAAATGAAAAAAATATAGATGTAAGATTGACTTGAGAATAACCCGGAGAAGCTGAGGTAGAAGAAAGCAGATGGGACTCTGCTTTCTTTTTTTAGACGTAAACACCAGGAGAAATCAAAATCTTTGCTTTTTGAAATATTATTTTCTATCATTTATTATTTTAAATGTTCAATAAGAGTACAAGTTAAATTTATTATGGTTAATCTAATCAGCTTTTGAAAGCATGCCATGTACATGCTTTAAATAAAAATACTGCCTCTGATTTAAAGGTTCTTAAACCAGTTGAAAAAAGTCAAGCTTAATACTGTTCGGTATATTGTAAACTTAAGAACAAAACCAGTTGATAATGTTTATGAGTATACACAGGACTTAAATTGAACTGATTGTCCCTCTCCATGAACATAATTGAATATATCTAAGATTAATAAGTGTGTTTATAAATAGCCTCAGGCATCTTTTCTTCTATCCTTCTAAGACTGTATATATAGATGCAACATATACATCTCATGGAATAAAAATACATGCAATTACTTAGTCTATGAAATTAGTTGAAGTAAATACTCAAAACAACCAATAGAAAAACACTGAACACTGAACATTCTGGATAATTTTCTAAAAGAAAATTCATGTTTGTAAAATACAACATTATGTCTTTGCTTTTAAAACATGAAAGGTAGCCAAATAAACATTTTACTTTATTGCTGACATAATCTGTACAAGTATGTCATATGTGAGATATGGATTAATAATATTAATAACATTAATATTATTATATTATGATATGTAATATATAATACAGTATATATTATATATAATTAGGGTTAGGGTATATATATTATATAATATATAATATAAAAATATAATATTATATATATAATTAATATATTAATATTATTACACTTTATATTATTGATATTATTAATATTATTAATCCAACCTGCTGTTGGATAGTTAATGTTCATTATTTTATTTTCTGAATGTGCATACACATATATAAATGTATAGATTGGTTAATAGTCTTCAGTCTTGGTGCTAAAACCCCACTTCCTTCCCAATATCTTCAATTCACTATAAACAAGCAACTGCAAAAGATGAAATTATATTTTAAGTATTGCTTTCCAGATCTCACCTAGGTAAATTCTAATGGTGATAATGCTTCAGCAAAGAAAACAGACTAATATTTGTATACACGCCTATTTGAGAGTAATGACAGGGGAGAATGAAACTGAGAGAGTTAAAAATACTGTACCTTTTCTTGGAACAAGTGAGGTGAATCCCCCTGTCGTGACTTAGTGTGGCGCATGTTCCCTACTTGAAAACTACTCTAGGTACTCTGGATATATATATATATATATATATATATATATATATATATATATATATTACCATGTGTATTATATACATATTACATATATTACATACATATATTACACACAAATATATGTGTGTGTATATATATATATATATACACACACATATATATATGTAAAAATATAGAAAGCTCCCACACAATACTAACAAGGCTTAATCCTACTTAGGTCCTGAGTTCATGCAAGACTGAGTGCATTCAGACCGAAAGAACATGGAGATGTGTTGTGAGTGAGGTGGACAGGATTGAAGAGAAGTTGGAGGTAGGGAAAGAGTATGATCAATATTGTGCTTGTGAACATTTTTCTGACTGAAAAAAAAAGAAAGTAGAGAATTTCTGCTAGTAAAATAGATGGACCTAACTTAGGCCAATCTTTCTTCTGAAGACAGCTAAAGAATCTGTATGAAGTAAAAACATCGGTTTCTTTTTTCTTTTTTCTTTTTCTTTTTTTTGCTTTTTCGAGACAGAGTTTCTCTGTGTAGTCCTGGCTGTCCTGGAACTCACTCTATAGACCAGGCTTTCCTGGAACTCAGAAATCCGCCTGCCTCTGCCTCGGGAGTGCTGGGATTAAAGGTGTGTGCCATCAGTCATTGATCATTATTGGTTATCAATTAGTATTGATAATTATTGATTAACATTTATTGATTATTGATTAGCATTGATTATTGATAGTTATTCCATCACCATCATCCCCCTGCCTCTGCCTCCCAAAATATCAGTTCTAAAGCACTGGATTGCTTAAAAATCTGTCAAGAGACACAAGTGAAAGCTGAAGCTGGAAACTCAGGATTTCTAAAATTACAGCCAATTTCTTCTCTAAGGCCGCTTGCTGCTGATTTAAGTCTGGTTCCTGTTCCTGTTATAAACACTTGACCAAAACAACTTAGGGCACAAAGGGTTGACTTTAGCCTACAGTTTACAGTCCATCATCTATCAATGCCTAGAGAAGAGCTCAAGGCAGGAACCCAGAGGCAGGAGCTAAAGCAGAGCTCATGGAAGGATGCTGCTTACTGGTTTGTTCCCTACTTCTGTTCAGCCAGACTCCTTATACAACCTCTTGTGGACCTGGTTCTCCTCCAACAATTAGCAAGGAAGAAAATGTCTCATAGACATGTCCACTTGCTGGAGACTAGTAGAAACCTTCCCACGGATATTTGCTTGAGGAAGTGCAGCCTCCGACAGTACATTAAGTGCAACTTGCTGCCTGCTCCTGATAATGGAACAGCAGTGTACCAAAACGAGAAAAACCACAGGACGTCCCTCTGGGTGGTTGACATCAATATGAGAAAAGACCACAGGATGTCCTCCCAGATGGACGAAGATAGTAAGATCAGGGGGTTCTGCCTATTTTATATGGGTGGTGACATAGCCTCTCCCAGGTAAAGGTGACGTAGCCAGGTGGATTCTGGGAATGTATGGCTGACTTCGATATGCTCCTTTTTCCTCGTATTGTCCTCCCTCCCCATTTCCTTGTTAGGAACTGTATGAGTTGAGAGTTGCTTTCGCATTAAAATCAGACCCTGACAATTCTCCATTTGCTTGGTCTCGCTTCTTTTTCTCGCCCATGTTCATTTTCAGGTGAGATCCTCCTCGATCCCCACGAATAACTGAGACCCGAGGGTCGGTCATCCATTGACCAATCCAATGGAGGCTGTTTTTTCAGTAGTGAGTCCCTCTTCTAAGGTGCATCGAGTTGACAACCAAGAAAAGCCATCGCACCATGGCCAGAGGACGCTGTCAAGAAAGCTCAGCAACACTGGGAACACCAAGGACAGGAGTAATAAAGAGCCTCAGGCTGCCAGACACTAGACAATTCTCCATACTGGATACATCCAGGTAAAAACCCAGCAAAATTAAAGTACTGATAAATCATTGGGCATGATGGTATATACCCATAATCCAACACTCAGAATACAGAAATAGGAGGATTTCAGGTTTGAGGACAGCCTAGGCTTCAAGTTTCAGTCAAGTCTGAATTACATAGTTAAATTCCTGTCTAAAAACCAAAACTTCCCTGAAAACCCAAAATAAGAACAACCCCCCCAACCCCCAGTAACTAACTCAAATACAAAGATACTTAAGAGATGATGTATCAGTGCTACTGGCAATCCAAGTAGTAACATTCTAAAGAAATGTGTTACTTTAGAATGTGTTACTATGGTCGGGCGGTGGTGGCGAACGCCTTTAATCCCAGCACTTGGGAGGCAGAGGCAGGGGGATGATGGTGATGGAATAATGATCAATAATCATGCCAATCAATAATAAATACCAATCAATGACCAATAATCAACACTAGTCAATAACCAAAAGTGATAGATTATCATGATAATCATTAATCGATAATCAGCAGTCAATGATAATCAATAATCAATTCTAATCAATAGCCACTAACAATCAATAATTGATATCACGGCCTTTAAACCCAGCATTTGGGAGGCAGAGTCAGGGGGATCACAGAAACGGAATAACAATCAATAATCAATGCTGACCTATAATCAATAATCAATAAATGGTAATCAATAATTATCAATACTCATTGATAACCAATAATCATCAATAATTGATGGCACATGCCTTTAATCCCAGCACTTGGGAGAAAGAGGCAGGCAGATTTCTGAGTTCCAGGCCAGCCTGGTCTACAGAGTGAGTTTCAGGACAGCCAGGGCTACACAGAGAAACCCGGTCTAGAAAAAAAAAAAAAAAAAAAAATCCAAAAAAAAAAAAAAAAAAAGAATGTGTTACTATTTTAGTTTACTAAAAAATTAAATGTATGCCCTCCTAAGCACTAGGTACAGCATTCTTTATCATAAACACTAGAGGCCACGATTGTTCAGCCACTATCTTTTTTATTTTCGAAAGTTTTGATAGAGGTGTATCTCGAAGACACAAAATGATCCCACAGTCAATATTTCTCACTGTTACATGGGCTCCCGAGTTTCGGTTTTGAGGCAGCTGATATTGTAGGTATCTAGAACCGGAAAATTAATTTTGGGGGGAGCCAAAATATCAATAAAGTACTTAAATTGAAAAAAAAAGTTTTGGTTTTCTAATCATGGTTTTTCAAATCATGTTCTATGAATGCACGGAAGCAAATATACATGGCTATGGTGTGAATATAAAATAATAATAAAATAAATAATAAATATAAAATGTCTCACACAGGTTCACGTGTTAAACCAGCTGTATGTGCTGTTGTGGGAGGATGTGTGGCATCAGTGGAAGAGGCAGGAACATGAATTTCAAGGTCTTCTGGCCTCTCTGGTTCTCTCTCTGTCAACTCCTCCAGAATGTGGCCTCAGCTCACAGTATCATCTGCCCCTGTGACTATGGACTGATCTTTTGCAAAGTCTTTGGCCAAAATAAATCCATTCTTAGGTATCTGGCAACAGCAATGCAAACTCTGAGTAACACCCACAAAAATAATCTGATGCACTACTCACCAAAATCCTGATTAAATCACTGCAAATTTATTTCGTAAGTTCTTAAACTTTTAAATGAACTACATGCCTGATATAGGTAGATTTAAACTGTTTACAGTAAACTAAGTAACTGATAACAATTGCAGATCAAAATGTGCCAATCTTCAAGTGAAACCTCACAAAACCTAGGCTTAACCAATAAAATTTATTTGTGAAAAAAACCTGAGAACTCAAGGGAAGACAGATGGTGCAAGTCAGAGGGCACATAAGCATAACAAATTGCTAACATTGGCTATCTCAAAGACAGGGCAATCCACATTGCTACAGGCTATCTCAAAGACAGGGCAATCCACATTGCTACATTCTACACTGCAAAAAGTATCATATTAAGCCAAGATTATATGTCGGCTTTGCAATGAAAATATCTTATTCACAATCTATAGAAAGATGAGAGATAACAAACGTCAATAGAATCAGAGAATACTATATTGTTAGTTGATTTTAAGATTAAGTTATTATAAGCCGGTCGGTGGTGGCGCATGCCTTTAATCCCAGTACTTGGACGGCAGAGGCAGGCAGATTTCTGAGTTCGAGGCCAGCCTGGTTTACAGAGTGAGCTCCAGGACAGCCAAGGCTACACAGAGAAACCCTGTCTCGAAAAACCAAAAAAAAAAAAAAAAAAAAAAGATTGTTATTATAAATTGCAAAATATTTTTATATACTTTAGTCCTTAATTGAAGTTAAAATTTAAATAAGAATGGGAAGGAAATGAAACTGCTAGTTATTCAGAACATCAATATATAGATGCTGGTAGGTCCTGGGACATTCTTGTTAATTAAAATTACTTAGAAGCTAGATTCTTTGTTAGTGGTAATCAAATAAGAAAATCTATTTAAAAGAAACCAACTGTTATATTGGAATATAAAAAAATAAATATAACAAAATAAATATAAATATAAAAAAATAAAAAATAAATATAAAGAAGTCTTAGAAATAAGCTTCCATTTATGGAATAAAATAAAAGTACTTACAACAAGGAATAGACTGAACTGGTCCAAGCTCTGGGAAGGTCACAGGAAGAGAAATCCCTGGAAGATCACTTTGGTTTGAATGTTTGGTAGTTTGGTCAGCCCAAGCCACCACCTTTTTTCTCTCTACTAAACTTTCAATATCTTTGAAGTCAGAATCAAAAGCAGCATTTGACAGGCCAGTTTCTTTCATTCTCCAATACTGTTTTGTTTTTGTTTTTTTACTTCTGTTTTTTTTTTTTTTTTTTTTTTTTTTTTGGTTGTTGTTTTTAGGGCTGGAAGCAAAGCATTCAATAAACTACAAACAAGATGACAAGAAAAGAGAAATCTCTGCTATAAACACACTATTGTAGTTCTTTGGTACAACAGGCAAAGTATTACAGTATCATTTAAATGATTTCCTATGTAACTTTACTTGGCAATTTCTCTAAGCCTGCACCAAGTCTATGTGAGGCCAAACTGTCCTTTTTTAAAAACTCTATGTTCACTCTCTCCCTTAATACCCATTAAAATATAAATGTTAGTGTTTTTACAGTTCAAATTTGTTTTGGAGGAAATGTTCTACAGGGGGTCCTGGTAGTTTCTATGTGATTGTGCGAGTCTATACCCAGCTGGAACCCTGTCATTTTCTAAGCCCACAGCCTCTATGGCTTCTTCACAGTCCATGAAGTCAGACTTACAACAGTTGCATCATTATCAAATGTGGATATTTTTGTATATGACGTATACACTACAATATAGTAACTACACAGAGATAGAAGGTGAGTGTGGGAAAGGCCTGGGGATCTGAGGAGGGGAGGACAGCACCAGCTCATAGATTTATAGATCTCTGAACTTTTGGCAACTGTACTGTTCTGGGGAATAAGATTACTAGGTCTGAATGTGCGATGAAAGCTTTACTTTTGATGTTCAGAGTATTCCCATAGTTTTAAGATTGGAAGTGACAAGTGTTTCACTATATTTAAAGTGTGCATTTAAGCAACAGATATTATCTATATTGCCTGCTTTCTTGGGAAAGTCTGAAATTGTCATCTATCAGACAGAACTGTGTAGATTGACAGCTCAGGAGCTGCCTGCGGTACCAAGCTCAGGCATAGGCCTGGGGGATTAAAAAAAAAACCTCAGATTTGGGTCATCCATTATGAGAGAATGCCAATGCCTTTACTGAGCAGGTTCAATATATACACCCAGCCAGGGAAGGAAAACCACAAACTCAGGAAAAAACAGGAACTTGACTGGGGGCAATAAGATGTCAAGTGTACTTTTCCTTTCTGGGGCATCATCCTTCAACAGGATGTTTTGTTCTTAGAAAAACTGCAGATTGTTACTTTGCAGAATGTTCCTTTGCACATGGAAAGTCTCAGCCAGGGCACAGCAGCCCTTCAGGGTACTACAGGAGATGACTCCAACAAAACCTCAAGAAACTGTGAGTGCTGAGTTTCCAAAGTGCTCCACAAACATCACTGTTTGATGACATCAAGCATATTCTGTCCTCACTGTAATTCTTTTCTAAAGCTAGACTCTCACATAGACCAGGAGGGTCTCCAATTCATAGCAATCCTCATACTTCTGCCTCCATCATGCAAGAGTTAAGGCAAATCCCATCATTTTTGGCTGTTAACAAGACTATTGACATTTTATTTGTTCACTCTCTTCAGACTATCCTACACCTTTCCAATTTGCTGATTTTAAGAACTCAGGTATTATGTTAATAGTGAATATTTAGGAATGAGAAATCTAAGCCTTAGTAATGTTACATAATTCCTACAAAGATTATAAGGATATATTGCTAAAATAAGCAGAATTGAAGACTGAATCCAAAGTTTACTCACTCTTAAAATGCCACATTGCTTTTGAAATGTTTTGGTTCATGGATTCTTGAAATTAGTCAGAATCTATTTTATCTCATTATTAAGGTGAAAGTTTACTTAAGGCATATCAATCTATGTGTCTGATTTAATAAACAGTGGGGTGAAATAAAACAACTGCACCTCTGGATGCCTAAGCTCCTGCATGTGACCTGAGTAGTAACAAGTGATGGAATTTGCTGTAGCTCAGATCCACAGTGAGCGTGGGGTTGAGTGTGAGGTCCCTTTTACAGAAAAATTAGGATGGATGGTCATTTTTAAAAGACTGAATCTCCCAATCCAAGAAGAAGGGAGATCTTTTAATTTTCTAGTGCTTCCTCAATGTCTTCCTTCAGTGTTTTAAAATCTTCATTGTACAGGTTTTTTTATTTTTGAATGACAGCATGAAGAGACAAGAATATCTCATTTTAGAGAACCTCAAAGCAATGCCTACCTAAGAAGCTGTTAATTGATTTATTAAAAAAATGACAAAAGAAACTATGCCACACATTTTAGGAACATCATAAATTGAAAGAATTTGAGAAGAAAAATGCTGTTAGTTAGCAGTACAGTCAATATAAGAACATATTTATTTTCTACTGATCTCAGTGTCTTTCTTTAGTGTTTTAAAGTTTTCATTGGGTAGGTCCTTCATTTTCTTGGTTATGTTTATTCCTAGTCTTTATTGTTCAAGGTTTTTATGAATGAGACTGACTGGAATCCTGACTTCTTGTTCAGTGTATCTGTTACTGGAGCTAATCGAAGGCTGCTGAATTCATGTGTTTATTTTCTATCCCTCTGTTTCCCAGGTTATGAGAGTTGTTTTGGTAAAGTCATTAAGTTCTTTCACTTACAACATTTGTAAACAGGGAAACTTTGACTTTCCTTATTTTCATCCCTTTTTAATGCCTAGTTCAGGCTTCATGCACTATAGTTAGCAGTAGTGCAAAGAATGGGCACTTTTGTCTTATCTCTCTGATCATAGAATGAGGAGAGAGAGAGAGAGAGAGAGAGAGAGAGAGAGAGAGAGAGAGAGAGAGAGACCCAGTAATTTAAGCTTTATTGTCTCTCAGGAAAAATGTCTGTTGAGTAACATCTCTAATCACTGGCTGTTTTTGGCAGCAGCCCTGTGGGTATCTGGATGCAACCCCAGTAGCTCTAAGCACTGACCCACAATGGATGCCTGCCTCAGTTTACCCAACACATAAATGCCAATGCCAGTCATCAGCAATGGTAAAGTATAGTTTACTAATAATTTAGAAGAAAGAAAATTGAGTTTCAGCTTAATTTTTTGTCTGTGCACCACAGGTGTACCTTGTGTTCATGAAGAGATGGACCACCCAGAACTGCAACTGCAGTCATGGACAGTTGTGAGGAAAATTTCTTTCTTAGTTGTAAAAGAAAGACTGAACACATAAGGCTCCCAGCAATGCCATTAATATACAAAAAGAAAGAAAATATAGCTTTTAATTTCTTACCTTTTTATACCTGAAAGAAAAAAACATGACAATGCCTATTTTTTTGTTGTTGTTTGTTTGTTTTTTGGTTTTTTGGTTTTTACTGGAGGCACCATTATGTTATTTAAAATTTTTTAAATTTAAAATATTTAAATTTTAAAATATTTAAAATTATTTACATAGTAGTAAAAATGAAGAATTCAGGCGAACATTATTTCCTTTCATAATATGTAATTAATATGTGGAAAACATAGAGTTGACTTGCAACACTTAATCTTTCTATAAATATATAAGAACTGACTATCCATTAAGCACTAGAACTCACTTAGCTTCTGCATACCTGCCTTCATAACTACAAGAATCAATTTCAGCTTTTGAAAGACTCAATTCAATATTTTTGTGTAGAACCTGAATTCTCCCTTACTGATGAATCTGGCGTATCCGAATTAAAATAAGATTTTTTGTTTGTTTGTTTGTTTGTTTGTTTGTTTGTTTTTTGTTTTGTTTTGTTTTTTTTCTTTCTTTTTTCTTTTTTTTGTTATTTTTTTTGTTTTTTTCATTTTTTTCTTTTATTGTATTTCTCTTAAAATAAGATTTAATTATTATGTTAAAATTTATTTTCCTTAACCTTTATTAAAGAAATATGATTTCTATTATTTTCAGGTGCAAAGTTTTAAGTTTCAAACACCTATATGAACTGCAATTTTTTCTATATTTAGTACAAAAACTAGTAAAAGTCTATTTTTTTTACTCTTCAACAGTAGTTAAGATAAAAACACGTTACAATAAACTCAAACTGTCCTGTTTTAATAAATGTAAACCATCCTATTATCTTGTAACACACAGTCCCTGGGGTTGGCAAGGATAAAAGTGGTGAGGGAGATGCAGTCCATCCCCCTTGCCTTAGGAGAGCTGTGCAGCTCAGTGTAATAAAAAAAAAAAACAGTGAACAGACAAGAAGGTACTATAGAACTTAAAACTAATATGTTACAGAAATTTCAACTTTCTGCCAGCCATTTGATTAAACAATAACTTACTAATCCTTTTTAGAAATTGTGGTTTCCTATCCCTCCTATCCAGAAACTATGCCAGTATAACTAGATAATCTCACCTATACACTACATCCATCCATGCACACACATAGATATACATAGTAGGTAAATATTGTATATACTATGATGAACCTCAAGAGTTTTTATACATATAAGGTAAAACAGTTCAGATGCTCACCCCATTTGCTTTCCCTATATTTTCTGTCCCTTTATTTTCTTTCTCTTTATTTTCTTAATTATGTGATTTCTAAAGAATAAAAGAATTTAAGTTAATGCATACGACTTGAAAGCTTAAAATACAAATTCTCTGTTACTTACTGTTTCCCTCTTAAGTACTAGAAAGCTAAACCATAAACATTATATTTGTTTGAGGAAAGGATAATTCTTGTCCAAACTAAAGACATGAACATTTTCTTTGTTTTCTTGTTTTTCATCTATTTTCAAAATAGGATCTAAATTTTCTACTACTTCCATGGCCTTCTACTGACATTTATCAAGCACTGAAATTACAAGCACACAAAGGCATATCCACTGGTGTTCTGTAATTTTCTCTACAAGATTAACTAGAACCTATCATCTCTAACATAGGAGTTGTCATTTATTTACTATGTGAATAACATATGTTTTTCATAAAATGAACAATACGTTTTTCCAGAGCATCTGCTCCTGGTTTTACATTTGCTTTATATAGAAGCCGTTTTCTAACACATTAAACCCTATACCACCACATATAGGATTGAAGTCCTGTATTCAGCCACAAACCAGCTGGCTTGTGGGGAGCAGACAGAAGGTGACTATCATCCTTGCAGCCATCTTGAGCCATATACCCTGACAAGAGGCTTGATTACATCAGCCTACAACAGCTGAGCACACTCTGATAACATCTTGGTTTAGATACCCAGGATCTTCCCTTGGGTGTGTGAGATTGAAGGTGTGTGACTTAAGGGCATGACATAGAAATCAGATTTAGAGACAAGACCTAAGGGCATGGCTTAAAGGTATGACTTAGAGGCGTGGCTTAGATGTGAGACATATAAAAGGTGAGAGACAGACAGAAGAAATTATTGTTAAGAGTAGGAATTAGGAGAGTACAACTTGGAGTACAATTATGAGTACTATTATGGGTAGGAATTAGGCAGAGTAGGAATTAGGCATTGAGGAAGAAGACACTTGGACTAGAGAACTTGGAAGAAGAATTATTAGTTATTAGGTACTTGGCACTTGGAGGAAGAACAGAGAATTAGGCATTAGACATTAGGCACTTAGCACTTGAAAGAAACTTGGAACTTGGAGGCACTAGGGACTATGGACTAGGGACTAGGGACTCAAGATTTGGGACTTGGACTAGGAAGAGAGACTGAATAATAAACAAGATTGAGTCACACTGTCTGGTCTCCATTCTTCCAGTCGGTCCTCACTCTCTCTCTTGCTGAACCCTGACCCGCAGATCAGAGCAGCTCGGGGCAGTGAAGGCTCTAACATTTAGCCCCCAAAGCTTTTGGCAGAGCCAGTTCAAACATTGACAGAGCAGTCAGAGACATTTTGGCCCTCAAGCTTGGGGCAGCTTGGGACGCAACACTGGCTTACTACTATTCCAGATGATATGACATAAGAATCAAGTATGCAGGATTAACTCAGTAAAAATTTTAATGGGAAAAATGACAACACTTGAACAAGTAACACAAAAATGTGTATTTAGATGCTACACATATCCAAAGGCAAATATATGGTCACAGGCTTACAAATGCAGGACTTATGACAATGCTATACTAAATTCACATCCTGGATATGCTGTTTTTTATTTATTTATTTATTTATTTATTTATTTATTTATTGTAGCATTAATAAGTACAAAATCTGCTCAAGTAACATTAATAAAAATATTTCATTTCTTCATAAAGATATATGAGTAACAATACCCAAAACTGGACTACACCAGTTATTCATTCTTTCAAATGTCTAACTACAGTGTTACTCTAATTATATTTCCCACTGCAGACTGAGGGTCAGACTACAGCCTTACCAGATGTTGTCTTAAGGTCCTCACCCTAGAGCCAACTTGACTTCTTGGTAATGATGGTCTGACTACATAGAAAAATCATAGAGGATAGATGCAAAAACAATTTTAAAAAATCCCCACTCATTTCTACTTGTCTCAGGCTCTGGCTGAATCGTTCATGCACTATGACAGCTAATTGTGAGTGCATCCAACTCTCATAAAAGGCCAGTGAAAGAAGAACACAAACTGGAAAAAAATTAAAGAAAGCCTATTTAGTCCCAAATCAGAGGAAGCCTGCCTGAGAAGATAATGGATAGAGCAGGAAGTGAAGATCCACTTACATATATTTAAAGTGCAAATTATACTAGCCCTCACCAAACTTTCAAAAATTAACAAAATGACATAAGTATTAAAAAAAAAGAATCAAGCCAGGTGCAGGACTTAAACCCCAGCACTCAGAGACAGAGGGCAGGCAGATATCTGTGAGTTCCAGGGCAGCCTCATGTACAAAGTGAGTTCCAGGACAGTGAGAGCTATACAGAAAACCCTGACTCAAAAAGCAAAACAAAATTCTGACAATTAGCTTTCCTGTGTAAAGCCATGATGACCCTTTAGATAATCAATAGTAGCATATCTAACAAAAAAATGCATGTATTACTGGCAAGAATATACACCATTAACAATACATGTTCTATGCTGCTACAGCAGACTAGAAATACACATGTGGAAAACAGCTGTGTTAGAAATATAGTAAACCACACATTTAAATAAGTAACATTATTTGGATTTGTACTAAAAAGTCAGACCCCAGAAGCAGACCATCATGTACTTAGGTGATGCCATGTGAATGTTCTCTATTTTTATTGGTCAATAAAAGTAACAGAGCCTGTAATTGTATAGTTGCGGGGAAAGGTGGGACTGGAGGCTCAAAAGGAGGTGGCAGGTAGAGGAAGAAAAAGAGAGAAGGAAGAAGAGAGGAGGAAGCCACTATGAACCAGAACCATGTGGCCGGGAGAAACCACAATTAATAAGGAGTCTTATCTTTGGGAAATAAGTTAGTATTGTATTAGATTTGCCCAATCTTGACATATGACTTATAATTAAAATATTTGGATTGTGTGTCATTTATATATATGGGCTATTAGGGTTGGAAATATTAGCAACAAATTGGTGCACCTTATGTCCAGCTTAGAACCGAACTATGCTGAGATGAAAATCCGCCCCTCATTCCCCACAAAATAAACAACGAGGGCTTCACTCTAAAGCTGCATCAGGGTGGAAATTAAGCATGCAATGAGTCTAAGAATTCTACAGAGAGCTGACTGAGAGGCTCCCTCTCCAAGCTCCAAGCAAACCTAGGCATCCAGAGGTGGCATCCCAACACTGAGCTGGGACTCAAGGTGGCGCCAATGTCACAACATAGTTGGGGTTCCCTGAAAGAAAAAACAGGGACCCAAAGTCAAGGCTTCCAGAGAAGCAGCCTTCACAACTAGAGATCAGCATCTGAAAAAACAGCAACTATCTTTCCAAAGCTTTCTCACAGACACAAGAAGCTGATCTAGGCATCTGGGCCATAAGTCAACCTTTTTGTGCACCCTTTCTGATTTCCTATATTCTCCCTCCCCCCAACCTTCACACACTTCTAAAGAGGGCACAGGACAGCCAAACCAGTTCTCACAAATGATTACACTGCAGGCTGCCTGAGGTCAATACACTGCAGGCTACAGCCCAGACAACAGATCAGAGGGCTCACAACCACAAAAGCCAAGGGTCTTTGTGCAGTCAGCCCCTCCCTACTAATAAAAGAATTGGAAAGGACCACAGAAAGGACCACTAAGTCCTAAACCAAACACAAGAGAAAAACAAAGACAACAAAGAATAAGACCAAATAATAAAAATTAAAATAGTGCCCGATGGTGTTGGTGCATGCCTTTAATCCCAGCACTTGGGAGGCAGAGGCAGGGGGATAAGGGTGATAGATTAACAATCAATAATCAATACCAATCAATAATCAATAAATGGTAATCAACAATTATCAATACTAATTGATAACCAATAATGATCAATAATTGATGGCACACACTTTTAATCCCAGCACTTGGGAGGCAGAGGCAGGCGGATTTCTGAGTTCAAGGCCAGCCTGGTCTACAGAGTGAGTTCCAGTACAGCCAGGGCTACACAGAGAAACCCTGTCTTGAAAAACAAAAACAAATAAATTTAAAAACGAACAAACAAAAAAAAAAACCCCAAAAAAAACAAAAGACAAAATAAAACAAATATGGAGTCAGTCCTGTTAAGGGCCTACTCCTTAGAGATACCCTTTCCAGACTGACAATATGGCTCTTTCCAGACTTCTTTATCAAAACCAAAGGTTTTCTGCTGTATATGTACCCTTTCTCAAGCAAAAGAAAACATCAGATCCTTTCTTAGGAAAATCACAAGCATGCACCACAAAGGACCTCAGGGCAAACCCTAATCCTGAGTCCCTTCATGAAGATTCTGAGAGATGAAGTGAAACCTGGGTTGCTCTATGGACTCCAAGATGTTGGAGGCACCAAAGCTGTGAGACATCTGCCAGGAAAAGTGGCTTACACGAAGTGGAACCAGCCTATAAGAGATATATTCTGGAAAAAAAAAAGCCGGTCAGTGGTCATGCATGCCTCTATTCTCAGCACTCGGGAGGCAGAGGCAGCTGGATTTCTGAGGTCGATTCCAGCCTGGTCTACAGAGTGTGGTCCAGGACAGCCAGTACTACACAGAAAAACCCTGTTTTGAAAAATAAAAAAATAAAAAATAAAACATACAAAAAAAAGTAATATATTCTGCAGGCAGAAAAGATGGAGGCATGGAGCCATCTAAGCCCTCAGATATCAGATATTAAGCTAGAGAACTGGGTTTCAACCTTCCTAATGCTGTATCTCTTTAATACAGTTCCTTGTGTTGTGGTGACCCCAAACTATAAAATTATTTTCGTGGCTACTTCATGACCATCATTTTGCTACTGTCATGAATTATCATGTAAATATCTGGTTTCAGATGGGTCATGTCCCACAGCTGGGAATTGCTGAGCTGGGGATTCAGTGATTACATGCTGCGTTATTAGTCTTGTTGGGGCCAGCATTTTCTGACTATGCCCCCATTCCTCCTTTTAGGAATAGTCATGTGTATCTGTGCCATTGTATGCTGAAATTAATTCACTTTTCAAACTCACAGGGTTTTATTGAGACTGTGGAAGACTATGGGGGCTTCTGAAGTAGGATTAAATATACTTTTCATTATCACAATGGCCTCTGAGCCTTTGGGGCCTAGAAGTGGAATGTAGTGGTTTGAATGAGAATGTCTACCATAGGCTCAAATATCTGAACCCTGGTGGTGACTTAACAGGCTACACCTCACTAGAGGCAGACTCTGAGGATAGTATGTAGACTAGCCTCAGTTCCAGTTCATTCTCTCTGTTCATGTTTGGAGTTTAACATGTGATCTCTCAGCTCCCTGCCATGATGGTCTCACCCTTCTGGAAGCACAAGCCAAAATAATCTCTTCCATAAATTACCTTGGTCATAGTATTTTTTACAGCAACAGAAAAGTAAATAATACAGATTATAAATAATTGAGGATTAAAACAATTTTTTTTCTTAATCCTAAAAAGTTCACAATAAAATTGGGCACCAAAAAAGTAAAATGTACTCAACCTCTGTGTTCCACTAAATATTTCAGACAGTGTCCCATCCTCCTGTGTAGCAGATCTGCTCCTCCAGCATGTGGATCTTGGCAGCCATGTACTGATCCTACAACCAAGAAAAGACAAGACAATAAACAACAGTTACAGCTCCCTGCTGTAAAAGTCAGTCCAACAGCCTGCCTAGCAGAGTCAATAGCTCTGGAAATGAAGTAGTGGAGGCAGTGGTCCTTTCTAGAACCCAAAAGTGCATGTGGCTGGATAGAATATGCAGGCAACTCTGGAGGATGAGACCCAAAGAGAATGTCTGAGAGGATCCTGTTGGCTAAAGGGTTATGCCAGTTTGAGGCCAGAGGTGACCTTTCCCCAGAAGGAATCTCTCCTCCAATGACTCCAAATGGCTAATTAAAGGGTGTAGCTCATAGCAGACCATGTCCTGTGCCTACCACTACTGTGTAGCCCACTGTCCAGCTATGAACCAACACACATGCACTGAACAGCTATGAGCGAGAAAAATAAAGTTGTAAGACAAACCTAAGCTCTTGAAAAGACAAGTAGGTAAATGTTAGCAGTGGGGGCAGGGGTCATAACCAAAAACACAAAAGCAAAAACTGAACAGCTCTGATAGTAAATCCTGCTGTCCTGAGGTAACTGACATGCAGTTGTGCCGTGGGGAGACAGGAAAGCAGTACTTTTTTTGCAAATCTTTATACCGAGAATGTTCTCAGAATGTAGACATAGTCATTTTCATATTTATATTTTATTTTATATTTTACATTTTGTATATTTTGTTTTATCGTATTTTTATTTCTTTTATTTTAATTTTATTTTACGTTCTATATTTCATTTTAAATTTACATTATATTTTATATTTTACATTTTATATTTTATATTTTCTACTGCATACAACTGACAACTACAAAAGTCCCTAAAGACCACATGTGGCAATTTTTTATCCCACTTTCTGGAAATGGGGTTGGGAGAAGGAGAAAACAACCTGTCAACTGAATCATACCACATGTGTACAAACTGCCCCTGTCATTACAGGATCACCCATTGTCCAGCACAGACCCAAGATAAGCACAACTAGAAGCTGATTGGGGAGGAGAGTTACATCAGGATGAGCCTCCAAAGTCAAAGAAAGAATGTGGGCTTTTGAGGTTCAACAGACTGAGTTCATGTCTCAGCTCCACCACTGCAAACTTAGTGACCCAAGGAAAAATCCCTCCTCCTCAGGCCCTTATCTCCTCAGGGGCTATATGAGATAGCCCTGGATATTCCCATTAGGTACTGGAGCAGGTAAGTCGACCAGGCAGCGACCCACATGAAACCCAATCAAGTGGCATGGTAATGCCCTCCATCACCATAACATGCCAAGGGGTAGCTATAGGTTCTTCTGACTTCCATATGTACTCAGTACAGGTACAGTAGGCAAGCCCTGGGGATTAGGCAAAGTGGAGAAAAGTTCAGAAGTCTTTGCTTAAGAAATGGTGGGTAAGACCTTCAAATATCACAAAACAACCCCTGACATTAAAGATGATTTAGTATGTAAAGGAATATGAACTATTAATGGATTGAAAGACTTGAATACAATTTACAAAATTCACATTCACAAATACATACAGAGATGAAATCCTCTGGAGTTGATAAACACACTCAGTTAAAGAACAGCTAATTAAAATGCCAAGGAAAGGGTACTGACTGATTTCAGGTAAGAACTATTTAAACTGACGTCAGCATTTATACAGAAGAACAAGCGGCCAAGAAGGACCAAACTCTCTTGAAAAACTAGAGACTTGCCTTGCAATGGAGACTTAGAAAGTTATAGTAACACACAAAAAAAGACCCAGGCACATATGAAAACCTAGGTAGTATCGTGTATCTGTAGAAGGAAGATATCTAATCAATGAATCTAGAACACACAGGATGTAAAAATCAGAGTTCTGTCCTGTGTCAAACATGAATAATAATCCACATGTATTCAGGTCTTAAATACATGAATAAAAACTTTGAGAAACATAAAAGCTCCTCCTCACTTAAGTCAGCAGTTCCTGAGTTCCCATGTGATAGCAGACAGCATAGATTTATTAGGATGTGAGGGCACCATGAAATAACAGAGAAAGTCCAATTTAACAAAAAAAAAAAAAAAAAAAAAAAAAAAAAAAAAAAAAAAAAAAAAAAAAAAAAAACAGCAATTTTGTCTTTCTGTGTATCTAAAGATTCCACAAACAAACAAGATTTAAAACTGGAAGTTATAAACAGTGTTGGTGGTGCACTCAGCTGCTGACAAATTTAGTACCCAAACATAAAGCTAAAAAGTAATGAACCCCCCCCCCAAACAAAAAACGAAAAAAACCCAAATCAATAGAAAAGTAGACCTGATTCACAACAGGGAAAGAATGGGTAGTTAACAGGTAAAAAGATGTGTGTGTCCTCGTACCTGAGATGCTAGGTGAGGCCACTGCAGCATCTCATGCCTGCTGGCTATTGCTGAGTAGAGACCAGCTACAGAGATATCAAAGCTAAGCAAGTTGCCCTTGGATTTTGATAGGAGCTAGGTGAGCAGGGGAGACTGGGATCCAGGCAAGGGGAAGACGGTGATAAACTCTTCAGTGTGTCTCTTGTGTGTGTGCGCGTGTGTATGTGTGTGTGATGGAGGCCACCACAACAGGTCTTGCTGTGTAACTTGGGTACAAGCTGTTGTGGTGAGTAATCTGGCTTTAGAGCCCTGCTCCCTTCCCCCCCCACCCCTCCCCGTGCTGGTCCTCCCTTCCCCCACTGACATGTGCCTGCTCCTTTGGTTCCAGTGAGGAAGGTTTGAATCTGGGCTAAGCCCTTCCTATCATGCTGTCTCCACTCCTTCAGCACTTTTACCTGCTCCACCTTACATCAAGCTGAGGGTCACCTGCCTAGAGGAGGTGCTCACCTGAGTACAGCATGAGGACCCACCCACCATCCCCTCATCTGTCCAATTCTGAGAAAGCACTGGCAAGTACACAGGGGACCATCCCCCTTCTGCTAGAATCCCCATTCTTCCTAAGATCCACACCTGCCTTCAGCATGTCATGTGGTAGTGACATTTAAGAAATGTGTCTTTAAAACTTGATTTGCTCTAGTTTGTGGTTTGTCATAGGAATTCTGAAAATACTAAGTAATTAGAACAGGTAGTGGGGTAGTAAAATTTTCTTCTCTTCCAGGGAAGAGTTCTAATTAGGAGCAGGTTCTAAGATCTCTAACGTCTAACCTCACACTAGAAAGGGCGGGTGCACCAACAAACTGCTGCCATGCTTGTAGAAAAGATAAATGTATTTGGTTTATTGTAAACATATTCCAGATCCATGCTGTGTGCATGACACAGACCATGGCCTACAAAGAGTCCCCCCTGCCCCAAACCAAGCTAGAATCATTCTGAAGGCATCACAGGCCGTTATACCACCTGTGGCCAGCAGGTGGCTACATGAGACTGGCCAGGAGCCCAGGCTGCTGAGTGACAATCACTGGTCAGAAGGCACTAAACATCTATGCCCAGAGTCTTCATATAATTAATATGTGTGCAGTGTGGCAAACCAAAACGATAGGATGAAACTAAAAAATAGGAAAGAAAAGGTTGTTCGCCTAATTCCCTGGGGGCACGAGGGGCGGGTGGACATTGCTCCCAGAGTGGGACAGAGAGGGCACCCCAATCGGGCACGGGTTCTGAGCGAGCAGGCTTTGGAGCATCACACGCCCTCTCTCTGCACCCCAGAGCACTAGCGGAGCAACCAACTCTGGGGGTTCACTCCATCTGGGACAACGCCCCGCTCCCAGCCTTAGCCCACTGGCCCTGGAGGGCTCTGCGGCACCGCTATAAGGCACTCGTGGGGAGCGGGCTCACCTGCATAACTAGGCTTCTTTGGAGAGACTGCAATTTGACTGCTCCCAGGTAAAGGTGAGGTAGCCAGGTGGATTCTGGGAATGTATGGCTGACTTCGATATGCTCCTTTTTCCTCGTATTGTCCTCCCTCCCCATTTTCTTGTTAGGAATTGTATGAGTTGAGAGTTGCTTTCGCATTAAAATCAGACCCTGACAAGTCTCCGTTTGCTTGGTCTCGCTTCTTTTTCTCGCCCATGTTCATTTTCAGGTGAGATCCCCCTCAATCCCCATGAATAACTGAGACCCACGGGTCGGTCATCCATTGACCAATCCGATAGAGGCTGTGTTTTCAGTAGTGAGTCCCTCTTCTAAGGTGCATCGAGTTGACAACCAAGAAAAGCCATCGCACCATGGCCAGAGGACTTTGTCAAGAAAGCTTAGCAACCCTGAGACACCAAGGACAGGAGTAATAAAGAGCCTCAGGCTGCCAGACACTAGACAATTCTCCATACTGGATACATCCAGGTAAAAACCCAGCAAAATTAAAGTACTGATAAATCATTGGGCATGATGGTATATACCCATAATCCAACACTCAGAATACAGAAATAGGAGGATTTCAGGTTTGAGGACAGCCTAGGCTTCAAGTTTCAGTCAAGTCTGAATTACATAGTTAAATTCCTGTCTAAAAACCAAAACTTCCCCGAAAACCCAAAATAAGAACAACCCCCCCAACCCCCAGTAACTAACTCAAATACAAAGATACGTAAGAGATGATGTATCAGTGCTACTGGCAATCCAAGTAGTAACATTCTAAAGAAATGTGTTACTTTAGAATGTGTTACTATGGTCGGGCGGTGGTGGCGAACGCCTTTAATCCCAGCACTTGGGAGGCAGAGGCAGGGGGATGATGGTGATGGAATAATGATCAATAATCATGCCAATCAATAATAAATACCAATCAATGACCAATAATCAACACTAGTCAATAACCAAAAGTGATAGATTATCATGATAATCATTAATCGATAATCAGCAATGATAATCAATAATCAATTCTAATCAATAGCCACTAACAATCAATAATTGATATCACGGCCTTTAAACCCAGCATTTGGGAGGCAGAGTCAGGGGAATCACAGAAATGGAATAACAATCAATAATAAATGCTGACCTATAATTAATAATCAATAAATGGTAATCAATAATTATCAATACTCATTGATAACCAATAATGATCAATAATTGATGGCACATGCCTTTAATCCCAGCACTTGGGAGAAAGAGGCAGGCAGATTTCTGAGTTCCAGGCCAGCCTGGTCTACATACAGAGTGAGTTCCAGGACAGCCAGGGCTACACAGAGAAACCCGGTCTGGAAAGAAAAAAAAAAATCCAAGAAAAAAAAAGAATGTGTTACTATTTTAGTTTACTAAAAAATTAAATGTATGCCCTCCTAAGCACTAGGTACAGCATTCTTTATCATAAACACTAGAGGCCACGATTGTTCAACCACTATCTTTTTTATTTTCGAAAATTTTGATAGAGGTGTATCTCGAAGTCACAAAATGATCCAACAGTCAACATTTCTCACTGTTACATGGGCTCCCGAGTTTCGATTTTGAGGCAGCTGATATTGTAGGTATCTAGAACCAGAAAATTAATTTTGGGGAGAGCCAAAATATCAATAAAGTACTTAAATTGAAAAAAAAAAAAGTTTTGGTTTTTTTTTTTTTTTTTTTTTTTTTTTTTTTTTTTGAGACAGGGTTTCTCTGTGTAGTCCTGGCTGTCCTGGAACTCACTCTGTAGACCAGGCTGGCCTCGAACTCAGAAATCCGCCTGCCTCTGCCTCCCAAGTGCTGGGATTAAAGGCGTGCGCCACCACTGCCCGGCTAAGTTTTGGTTTTCTAATCATGGTTTTTCAAATCATGTTCTATGAATGCACGGAAGCAAATATACATGGCTATGGTGTGAATATAAAATAATAATAAAATAAATAATAAATATAAAATGTCTCACACAGGTTCACGTGTTAAACCAGCTGTATGTGCTGTTGTGGGAGGATGTGTGGCATCAGTGGAAGAGGCAGGAACATGAATTTCAAGGTCTTCTGGCCTCCCTGGTTCTCTCTCTGTCAACTCCTCCAGAATGTGGCCTCAGCTCACAGTATCATCTGCCCCTGTGACTATGGACTGATCTTTTGCAAAATCTTTGGCCAAAATAAATCCATTCTTAGGTATCTGGCAACAGTAATGCAAACTCTGAGTAACACCCACAAAAATAATCTGATGCACTACTCACCAAAATCCTGATTAAATCACTGCAAATTTATTTCGTAAGTTCTTAAACTTTTAAATGAACTACATGCCTGATATACGTATATTTAAACTGTTTACAATAAACTAAGTAACTGATAACAATTGCAGATCAAAATGTGCCAATCTTCAAGTGAAACCTCACAAAACCTAGGCTTAACCAATAAAATTTATTTGTGAAAAAAACCTGAGAACTCAAGGGAAGACAGACTGTGCAAGTCAGAGGGCACATAAGCATAACAAATTGCTAACATTGGCTATCTCAAAGACATGGCAATCCACATTGCTACAGGATATCTCAAAGACAGGGCAATCCACACTACTACAGGTTATCTCAAAGACAGGGCAATCCACATTGCTACATTCTACACTGCAAAAAGTATCATATTAAGCCAAGATTATATGTCGGCTTTGCAATGAAAATATCTTATTCACAATCTGTAGAAAGATGAGAGATAACAAACGTCAATAGAAACAGAGAATACTATATTGTTAGTTGATTTTAAGATTAAGTTATTATAAGCCGGTCGGTGGTGGCACATGCCTTTAATCCCAGCACTTGGAAGGCAGAGGCAGGCAGATTTCTTAGTTCGAGGCCAGCCTGGTTTACAGAGTGAGTTCCAGGACAGCCAAGGCTACACAGAGAAACCTGTCTCGAAAACAAAAACAAACAAACAAAAAAGTAAGTTATTATAAATTGCAAAATATTTTTATATACTTTAGTCCTTAATTGAAGTTAAAATTTAAATAAGAATGGGAAGGAAATGAAACTGCTAGTTATTCAGAACATCAATATATAGATGCTGGTAGGTCCTGGGAGATTCTTGTTAATTAAAATTACTTAGAAGCTAGATTCTTTGTTAGTGGTAATCAAATAACAAAATCTATTTAAAAGAAACCAACTGTTATATTGGAATATAAAAAAATAAATATAACAAAATAAATATAAATATAAAAAAAATAAAAAATAAATATAAAGAAATCTTAGAAATAAGCTTCCATTTATGGAATAAAATAAAAATACTTACAACAAGGAATAGACTGAATTGGTCCAAGCTCTGGGAAGGTCACAGGAAGAGAAATCCCTGGAAGATCACTTTGGTTTGAATGTTTGGTAGTTTGGTCAGCCCAAGCCACCACCTTTTTTCTCTCTACTAAACTTTCAATATCTTTGAAGTCAGAATCAAAAGCAGCATTTGACAGGCCAGTTTCTTTCATTCTCCAATACTGTTTTGTTTTTGTTTTTTTATTTCTTTTTTTTTTGTTGTTGTTGTTTTTAGGGCTGGAAGCAAAGCATTCAATAAACTACAAACAAGATGACAAGAAAAGAGAGATCTCTGCTATAAACACACTATTGTAGTTCTTTGGTACAACAGGCAAAGTATTACAGTATCATTTAAATGATTTCCTATGTAACTTTACTTGGCAATTTCTCTAAGCCTGCACCAAGTCTATGTGAGGCCAAACTGTCCTTTTTTAAAAACTCTATGTTCACTCTCTCCCTTAATACCCATTAAAATATTAATGTTAGTGTTTTTACAGTTCAAATTTGTTTTGGAGGAAATGTTCTACAGGTGGTCCTGGTAGTTTCTATGTGATTGTGCGAGTCTATACCCAGCTGGAACCCTGTCATTTTCTAAGCCCACAGCCTCTATAACTTCTTCACAGTCCATGAAGTCAGACTTAATAACAGTTGCATCATTATCAAATGTGGATATTTTTGTATATGACGTATACACTACAATATAGTAACTACACAGAGATAGAAGGTGAGTGTGGGAAAGGCCTGGGGATCTGAGGAGGGGAGGACAGCACCAGCTCATAGATTTATAGATCTCTGAACTTTTGGCAACTGTACTGTTCTGGGGAATAAGATTACTAGGTCTGAATGTGCGATGAAAGCTTTACTTTTGATGTTCAGAGTATTCCCATAGTTTTAAGATTGGAAGTGACAAGTGTTTCACTATATTTAAAGTGTGCATTTAAGCAACAGACATTATCTATATTGCCTGCTTTCTTGGGAAAGTCTGAAATTGTCATCTATCAGACAGAACTGTGTAGATTGACAGCTCAGGAGCTGCCCGCGATACCAAGCTCAGGCATAGGCCTGGGGGATTAAAAAAAAAAAAAACCTCAGATTTGGGTCATCCATTATGAGAGAATGCCAATGCCTTTACTGAGCAGGTTCAATATATACACCCAGCCAGGGAAGGAAAACCACAAACTCAGGAAAAAACAGGAACTTGACTGGGGGCAATAAGATGTCAAGTGTACTTTCCCTTTCTGGGGCATCATCCTTCAACAGGATGTTTTGTTCTTAGAAAAACTGCAGATTGTTACTTTGCAGAATGTTCCTTTGCACATGGAAAGTCTCAGCCAGGGCACAGCAGCCCTTCAGGGTACTACAGGAGATGACTCCAACAAAACCTCAAGAAACTGTGAGTGCTGAGTTTCCAAAGTGCTCCACAAACATCACTGTTTGCTGACATCAAGCATATTCTGTCCTCACTGTAATTCCTTTCTAAAGCTACACTCTCACATAGACCAGGAGGGTCTCCAATTCATAGCAATCCTCATACTTCTGCCTCCATCATGCGAGAGTTAAGGCAAATCCCATCATTTTTGGCTGTTAACAAGACTATTGACATTTTATTTGTTCACTCTCTTCAGACTATCCTACACTTTTCCAATTTGCTGATTTTCAGAACTCAGGTATTATGTTAATAGTGAATTTTTAGGAATGAGAAATCTAAGCCTTAGTAATGTTACATAATTCCTACAAAGATTATAAGGATATATTGCTAAAATAAGCAGAATTGAAGACTGAATCCAAAGTTTACTCACTCTTAAAATGCCACATTGCTTTTGAAATGTTTTGGTTCATGGATTCTTGAAATTAGTCAGAATCCATTTTATCTCATTATTAAGGTGAAAGTTTACTTAAGGCATATCAATCTATGTGTCTGATTTAATAAACAGTGGGGTGAAATAAAACAACTGCACCTCTGGATGCCTAAGCTCCTGTATGTGACCTGAGTAGTAACAAGTGATGGAATTTGCTGTAGCTCAGATCCACAGTGAGCATGGGGTTGAGTGTGAGTTCCCTTTTACAGAAAAATTAGGATGGATGGTCATTTTTAAAAGACTGAATCTCCCAATCCAAGAAGAAGGGAGATCTTTTAATTTTCTACTGCTTCCTCAATGTCTTCCTTCAGTGTTTTAAAATCTTCATTGTACAGGTTTTTTTCTTTTTGAATGACAGCATGAAGAGACAAGAATATCTCATTTTAGAGAACCTCAAAGCAATGCCTACCTAAGAAGCTGTTAATTGATTTATTAAAATAATGACAAAAGAAACTATGCCACACATTTTAGGAACATCATAAATTGAAAGAATTTGAGAAGAAAAATGCTGTTAGTTAGCAGTACAGTCAATATAAGAACATATTTATTTTCTACTGATTTCAGTGTCTTTCTTTAGTGTTTTAAAGTTTTCATTTGGCAGGTCCTTCATTTTTTTGGTTATGTTTATTCCTCGTCTTTATTGTTCAAGGTTTTTATGAATGAGACTGACTGGAATCCTGACTTCTTGTTCAGTGTATCTGTTACTGGAGCTAATAGAAGGCTGCTGAATTCATGTGTTTATTTTCTATCTCTCTGTTTCCAAGGTTATGAGAGTTATTTTGGTAAAGTCATTAAATTATTTCACTTACAACATTTGTAAACAGGGCAACTTTGACTTTCCTTATTTTCTTCCCTTTTTAATGCCTAGTTCAGGCTTCATGCACTATAGTTAGCAGTAGTGCAAAGAATGGGCACCTTTGTCTTATCTCTCTGATCATAAAATGTGGAGAGAGAGAGAGAGAGAGAGAGAGAGAGAGAGAGAGAGAGAGAGAGAGAGACCCAGTAATTTAAGCTTTATTGTCTCTCAGGAAAAAATGTCTGTTGAGTAACATCTCTAATCACTGGCTGTTTTTGGCAGCAGCCCCGTGGGTATCTGGATGCAACCCCAGTAGCTCTAAGCACTGACCCACAATGGATGCCTGCCTCAGTTTACCCAACACATAAATGCCAATGCCAGTCATCAGCAATGGTAAAGTATAGTTTACTAATAATTTAGAAGAAAGAAAATTGAGTTTCAGCTTAATTTTTTGTCTGTGCACCACAGGTGTACCTTGTGTTCATGAAGAGATGGACCTCCCAGAACTCCAACTGCAGTCATGGACAGTTGTGAGGAAAGTTTCTTTCTTAGTTGTAAAAGAAAGACTGAACACATAAGGCTCCCAGCAATGCCATTAATATACAAAAAGAAAGAAAATATAGCTTTTAATTTCTTACCTTTTTATACCTGAAAGAAAAAAACATGACAATGCCTGTTTTTTTTTTTTGTTTGTTTGTTTGTTTGTTTGTTTTTTGGTTTTTTGGTTTTTACTGGAGGCACCATTATGTTATTTAAAATTTTTTAAATTTAAAATATTTAAATTTTAAAATATTTAAAATTATTTACATAGTAGTAAAAATGAAGAACTCAGGCTAACATTATTTCCTTTCATAATATGTATTTAATATGTGGAAAACATAGAGTTGACTTGCAACAATTAATCTTTCTATAAATATATAAGAACTGACTATCCATTAAGCACTAGAACTCACTTAGCTTCTGCATACCTGCCTTCATAACTACAAGAATCAATTTCAGCTTTTGAAAGACTCAATTCAATATTTTTGTGTAGAACCTGAATTCTCCCTTACTGATGAATCTGGCGTATCCGAATTAAAATAAGATTTTTTGTTTGTTTGTTTGTTTTTTGTTTTGTTTTGTTTTTTTTCTTTCTTTTTTCTTTTTTTTGTTATTTTTTTTGTTTTTTGTTTTTTGTTTTTTTCATTTTTTTCTTTTATTGTATTTCTCTTAAAATAAGATTTAATTATTATGTTAAAATTTATTTTCCTTAACCTTTATTAAAGAAATATGATTTCTATTATTTTCAGGTGCAAAGTTTTAAGTTTCAAACACCTATATGAACTGCAATTTTTTCTATATTTAGTACAAAAACTAGTAAAAGTCTTTTTTTTTTACTCTTCAACAATAGTTAAGATAAAAACACGTTACAATAAACTCAAACTGTCCTGTTTTAATAAATGTAAACCATCCTGTTATCTTGTAACACACAGTCCCTGGGGTTGGCAAGGATAAAAGTGGTGAGGGAGATGCAGTCCATCCCCCTTGCCTTAGGAGAGCTGTGCAGCTCACTGTAATAAAAAAAAACCAGTGAACAGACAAGAAGGTACTATAGAACTTAAAACTAATATGTTACAGAAATTTCAACTTTCTGCCAGCCATTTGATTAAACAATAACTTACTAATCCTTTTTAGAAATTGTGGTTTCCTATCCCTCCTATCCAGAAACTACGCCAGTGTAACTAGATAATCTCACCTATACACTACATCCATCCATGCACACACATAGATATACATAGTAGGTAAATATTGTATATACTATGATGAACCTCAAGAGTTTTTATACATATAAGGTAAAACAGTTCAGATGCTCACCCCATTTGCTTTCCCTATATTTTCTGTCCCTTTATTTTCTTTCTCTTTATTTTCTTAATTATGTGATTTCTAAAGATAAAAGAATTTAAGTTAATGCATACGACTTGAAAGCTTAAAATACAAATTCTCTGTTACTTACTGTTTCCCTCTTAAGTACTAGAAAGCTAAACCATAAACATTATATTTGTTTGAGGAAAGGATAATTCTTGTCCAAACTAAAGACATGAACATTTTCTTTGTTTTCTTGTTTTTCATCTATTTTCAAAATAGGGTCTAAATTTTCTACTACTTCCATGGCCTTCTACTGACATTTATCAGGCACTGAAATTACAAGCACACAAAGGCATATCCACTGGTGTTCTGTAACTTTCTCTACAAGATTAACTAGAACCTATCATCTCTAACATAGGAGTTGTCATTTATTTACTATGTGAATAACATATGTTTTTCATAAAATGAACAATATGTTTTTCCTGAGTCTCTGCTCCTGGTTTTACATTTGCTTTTTACAGAAACCGTTTTCTAACACATTAAACCCTATACCACCACATATAGGATTGAAGTCCTGTATTCAGCCACAAACCAGCTGGCTTGTGGGGAGAAGACAGAAGGTGACTATCATCCTTGAAGCCATCTTGAGCCATATACCCTGACAAGAGGCTTGATTACATCAGCCTACAACAGCTGAGCACACTCTGATAACATCTTGGTTTAGATACCCAGGATCTTCTCTTGGGTGTGTGAGATTGAAGTTGTGTGACTTAAGGGCATGACTTAGAAATCAGATTTAGAGACCAGACCTAAGGGCATGGCTTAAAGGTATGACTTAGAGGCGTGGCTTAGATGTGAGACATATAAAAGGCGAGAGGCAGACAGAAGAAATTATTATTAAGAGTAGGAATTAGGAGAGTACAACTTGGAGTACAATTATGAGTACTATTATGGGTAGGAATTAGGCAGAGTAGGAATTAGGCATTGAGGAAGAAGACACTTGGACTAGAGAACTTGGAAGAAGAATTATTAGTTATTAGGTACTTGGCACTTGGAGGAAAAACAGAGAATTAGGCATTAGACATTAGGCACTTAGCACTTGAAAGAAGCTTGGAACTTGGAGGCACTAGGAACTAGGGACTAGGGACTAGGAACTCAAGACTTGGGACTTGGACTAGGAAGAGAGACTGAAGAATAAACAGGATTGAGTCACACTGTCTGGTCTCCATTCTTCCAGTTGGTCCTCACTCTCTCTCTTGCTGAACCCTGACCTGCAGATCAGAGCAGCTCGGGGCAGTGAAGGCTCTAACATTTAGCCCCCAAGGCTTTTGGCAGAGCCAGTTCAAACATTGACAGAGCAGTCAGAGACATTTTGGCCCTCAAGCTTGGGGCAGCTTGGGACGCAACACTGGCTTACTACTATTCCAGATGATATGACATAAGAATCAAGTATGCAGGATTAACTCAGTAAAAATTTTAATGGGAAAAATGACAACACTTGAACAAGTAACACAAAAATGTGAATTTAGATGCTACACATATCCAAAGGCAAATATATGGTCACAGACTTACAAATGCAGGACTTATGACAATGCTATACTAAATTCACATCCTGGATATGCTGTTTTTTATTTATTTATTTATTTATTTATTTATTTTTTGTAGCATTAATAAGTACAAAATCTGCTTAAGTAACATTAATAAAAAAAATTTCATTTCTTGATAAAAATATATGAGTAACAACACCCAAAACTGGACTACACCAGTTATTCATTCTTTCAAATGTCTATCTACAGTGTTACTCTAATTAAATTTCCCACTGCAGACTGAGGGTCAGACTACAGCCTTACCAGATGTTGTCTTAAGGTCCTCACCCTAGGGCCAACTTGACTTCTTGGTAATGATGGTCTGACTACATAGAAAAATCAGAGGGTAGATGCAAAAACAATTTTTTAAAATCCCCACTCATTTCTACTTGTCTCAGGCTCTGGCTGAATCGTTCATGCACTATGACAGCTAATTGTGAATACATCCAACTCTCATAAAAGGCCAGTGAAAGAAGAACACAAACTGGAAAAAAATTTAAAAAAGCCTATTTAGTCCCAAATCAGAGGAAGCCTGCCTGATAAGATACTGGATAGAGTAGGAAGTGAAGATCCACTTAAATATATTTAAAGTGCAAATTATACTAGCCCTCACCAAACTCCCAAAAGTTAACAAAATGATGTAAGTATTAAAAAAAAGAATCAAGCCAGGTGCAGGACTTAAACCCCAGCACTCAGAGACAGAGGGCAGGCAGATCTCTGTGAGTTTGAGGGCAGCCTCGTCTACAAAGTGAGTTCCAGGACAGTGAGGGCTATACAGAAAACCCTGACTCAAAAACAAAACAAAATTCTGACAATTAGCTTTCCTGTGTAAAGCCTGACCCTTTAGATAATCAATAGTAGCATATCCAACAAAAAAAATGCATGTATTACTGGCAAGAATATACACCATTAACAATACATGTTCTATGATGTTACAGCAAACTAGAAATACACATGTGGAAAACAGCTGTGTCAGAAATATAGTAAACCACACATTTAAATAAGTAACATTATTTGGATTTGTACTAAAAAGTCAGACCCCACAAGCAGACCATCATGTACTTAGGTGATGCCATGTGAATGTTCTCTATTTTAATTGGTCAATAAAAGTAACAGAGCCTGTGATTGGATAGTTGCGGGGAAAGGTGGGACTGGAGGCTCAAAAGGGGGTGGCAGGTAGAGGAAGAAAAAGAGAGAAGGAAGAAGAGAGGAGGAAGCCACTATGAACCAGAACCTCGTGGCCAGGAGAAACCACAATTAATAAGGAGTCTTAGCTTTGGGAAATAAGTTAGTATTGTATTAGATTTGCCCAATCTTGACATATGACTTATAATTAAAATATTTGGATTGTGTGTCATTTATATATATGGGCTATCAGGGTTGGAAATTTTAGCAACAAATTGGTGCACCTTATGTCCAGCTTAGAACCTAACTATGCTGAGATGAAAATCCGCCCCCCATTCCCCACAAAATAAACAATGAGGGCTTCACTCTAAAGCTGCATCAGGGTGGAAATTAAGCATGCAATGAGTCTAAGAAGTCTACAAAGAGCTGACTGAGAGGCTCCCTCTCCAAGCTCCAAGCAAACCTAGGCATCCAGAGGTAGCATCCCAACCCTGAGCTGGGACACAAGGTGGCGCCAATGTCACAACATAGTTGGGGTTCCCTGAAAGAAAAAACAGGGACCCAAAGTCAAGGCTGCCAGAGAAGCAGCCTTCACAACTGGAGATCAGCATCTAAAAAAACAGCAGCTATCTTTCCAAAGCTTTCTCACAGACACAAGAAGCTGATCTAGACATCTGGGCCCTAAGTCAACCCTTTCTGATTTCCTATATTCTCCCCAACCCCCCCTCCCAACCTTCACACACTTCTAAAGAGGGCACAGGACAGCCAAACCAGTTCTCACAAATGATTACACTGCAGGCTGCCTGAGATCAATACACTGCAGGCTACAGCCCAGACAACAGATCAGAGGGCTCACAACCACAAAAGCCAAGGGGCTTTGTGCAGTCAGCCCCTCCCTACTAATAAAAGAAAAGGAAAGAACCACAGAAAGGACCACTAAGTCCTAAACCAAACACAAGAGAAAAACAAAGACAACAAAGAATAAGACCAAATAATAAAAATTAAAATAGTGGCCGATGGTGTTGGTGCATGCCTTTAATCCCAGCACTTGGGAGGCAGAGGCAGGGGGATAAGGGTGATAGATTAACAATCAATAATCAATATCAATCAATAATCAATAAATGGTAATCAACAATTATCAATACTAATTGATAACCAATAATAATCAATAATTGATGGCACACACTTTTAATCACAGCACTTGAGAGGCAGAGGCTGGCAGATTTCTGAGTTTGAGGCCAGCCTGGTCTACAGAGTGAGTTCCAGGACAGCCAGGGCTACACAGAGAAACCCTGTCTTGAAAAACAAAAACAAATAAATTTAAAAACAAACAAACAAACAAAAAAACCCCAAAAACAAAAGACAAAATAAAACAAATATGGAGTCAGTCCTGTTAAGGGCCTACTCCTTAGAGATACCCTTTCCAGACTGACAATATTGCCCTTTCCTGACTTCTTTGGCAAAACCAAATGTTTTCTGCTGTATATGTACCCTTTCTCAAGCAAAAGAAAACATCAGATCCTTTCTTAGGAAAATCACAAGCATGCACCACAAAGGACATCAGAGCCAACCCTAATCCTGAGTCCCTGCATGAAGATCCTGAGAGATAAAGTGAAGCCTGGGTTGCTCCATGAACTCCAAGATGTTGGAGGCACCTAAGCTGTGAGACATCTGCCAGGAAAAGTGGCTTACACGAAGTGGAACCAGCCTATAAGAGATATATTCTGGAAAAAAAAAAAAAAGCCAGTCAGTGGTCATGCATGCCTTTAATCTCAGCACTCGGGAGGTAGAGGCAGCTGGATTTCTGAGGTCGAGGCCAGCCTCATCTGGATACATCTGGCTGTCCTGGAACACAGAGTGCGTTCCAGGACAGCCAGTGCTACACAGAGAAACCCTGTTTCAAAAAATAAAAAAATAAAAAATAAAAAATAATTACAAAAAAAGAAATACATTCTGCATGCAGAAAAGATGGAGGGATGGAGCCATCTAAGCCCTCAGATATCAGATACTAAGCTAGATATTAAGGGTTTCAACCTTCCTAATGCTGTATCACTTTAATACAGTTCCTTGTGTTGTGGTGATGTAAGACCCCAAAAGGGGACTCTCACCCAAGTCCGGACCTGCACGAACCCAAGGACACACGAGAAACCTTCTTGATGCAACTGCAGAGGAGGTTTAATGACGAGGGCCCTCGGGCCGGAATATATCTCACGCAAGAGATAGAGATTCCGACCCTCTAGCCCCGGAAACTTGGGATATTTATGGGTAGGAGTTGGGGAGAGCGGGAAAGTTTGGCGCGGTTACATATGATTGGATATCTCAAACATCCGTTCCCAAGCCTGGTTTCCATCTAGCCCCCATCCCAATTACCCTAATTTACATCTGTATCTTGCTCCTGGGAGAATTCCTTTCAAGTGACTTCCGTTTACCCAGGTATTTTATTGCCTCTATCTTGGGTCTTTTGTGCCTTTGAAATGTTTATTTAAGCCCTTGGAATGCACCCCAGGGGCAGCTAACACTTGAGTGTAAATTGAAACTCTGAACCTAAGAAACCTATGTAAATTGAAACTCTGAACCTAAGAAACCTAATTTTGAGACCTAAAATTTCATTTTTACAATTTATTCTTTCATTTCCTCCTTTTCTCTCATGGTCAAATTCCAATCTTGGAATTATGAATCATCATCTGGGTGTAAAGAGTGATATTGTTGTCTAAGCATCTAATTATATCTTTGTCATTGAATCTTAAACTATCTTTTTCTCACCCCCTGGATGGTTTCTAGTATGTACTTTAGGTAAAGTAGCTGTCTCTCTCTCTCTCTATATATATATACATATACATATATATATATATATATATACACACACACTGATGGGCCTGTTGGCTTTTTTTCATCTCGGGGATGTACATATGTAGCTTAAGTCCCACTCTTTAAGGTTGTGTCTGGGACACAGTTTAGATTCAAATGTCTCTTATCTCTGACAATTGGGCAATCTCTATCCCTGTGTCTCCAGGATGGGCATATCTCAGGAGTCAAGGCCTGCTGGTCCTTGGCCTTGTAGAACGGCAGGTGATCTTGAGCCTGAGGAGGTTGTTCAGGTGTCCAGCTGTTCTCTCCAGTTGGCATCAAACGCAGGTGTCGGCCCGAGTTATGTTCAACAGCATCAGGAATAGTTTCTTAGTGGCCTGAAAAATCATCTCTCACACAAGAGGGACATTCTGGGTTTGGAATAGGGACAAGGAAAGGGACACTCTAGCCAGCGCCAGTTCTCAGGGGTAATTTAGTTTTTTAGGGTTCTGTTTATTCTCTCTACCTGTCTTAAGCTTCGGAGACAATATAAACAGTGGATCTTCAATTCCTGACTTACCTTAAAACTGCTCTCTGATCTAATTACCTAGGACACTTGAAACCTCGGGAAGGTCCCTATTCTAGGCTGTTTTCTCCTAGGTATTTCTTATCTACTCTAAGTCTTATTATTTCTCTGGCTTAGAACCTAAGGTCCCTTATACGCTTTAAGTCTCTTAGCTGCTTGGTTGCACTCATATCTTAAGAGTCTATCTGTGTATTTAACCTGGTAAATCCTTTGCTTTCTGGGGAGTATAGTTCTCCCTTCTTGTGTGCGCCATTGTCTATTTTTTTCTAGGTAGTATCTGGCAGGATGGCTAGCAATCTGAGTTCTTTTTCTTACTCTGTGCTTTAAGTGAGGCCATCTCTTAGGCCCACAACTGGAACAGGCTCTCATATCAAGACAATTGATTTGTCCAGTTATTGCCTCAGGCCACTGAGTCTCCTCCCTTTTTGGTGTCCTGGGCAACGGATACTCACAGTTCCTGGCTTCATCAGGGTTTCCTTTCTTGGTATATAGTCCTGCAGACATGGGCTGTGGCAAAAGCATACCTGTTGTCCATGCAGATGTTGGCTTTCTTGTCAGCCCCAAGTTCCAAGTCCCAAGTTCTCTGTACCGATGATCTCAGGGGTGGGGAGTCAGTCCAGATGGCATGTGTCCACCACAGTAGCGCTGGCTTGTCTCTGACCAGCATGGAGAAAACTGCTCCCGTCTGTAAAGCAGGTTATCTCGGCTCCTGGCTGAAGTCAGTCTTCTATCCGTTGAATTCTTGTCAGCTAGTTGCAGCCCAGGAAGTGTTGTATCTGGATGTCCATCTTAGGGGGTATCCCCTCAACCAGACAGGGGATAGGAGCAGCCTAGGATGACCATAAATGAATGGGATACCCAGCCCATCTCTTAGTCCACCATTTTCGGGTAGTCCATGAATATGTTTTGACCCATTGGCCTGGAGGAAGCCCCCATGTCTATCAAAAGTTGGGTGGCCCCATCTATCTCAATAGCCGTCTTCACACAGAGCTGTTATCTTCACCACTTGGGGTGGGTGTTTTTCGAGGCCTGGGATTTTCTGGCCCTGGCTTTTATTTGTTAGGGCCCTCTTGGACCCTGAAGCTGGCTCCTTTACTTGCAATGCACACACTGGTCTTTTTCAAAGAGTTTTATCTCTCTTTGATTGGAGTCCCTTTTTTTTTTTTTTGCTTTCTGTAAATTCTTTCCTGTCACCTTTTTCTTTCTTCACCTCTCTCTATTCTTCTCTATTCCTCTCTATTCTTCTGAACTCACAGCAACTTATCTCTATTCTTCTTCTCTACTCTTTTCTTCTAGACTTACATTAACCCTTCTCTATTCCTCTTCTTTATTCCTTTCTTTTAAATCTTTTCCCACTTGTTATTACCATCAATAATTTTAATATGTAGTATATTTCTTAAATCTTTCAATGACTTATCCTGTAGTCTCTCTAGCCTCTGAAGCCTTGTCTACACTGACAGAATGTCTCTATGAGCTAGTCTAGAAAGACTGTGGGTAACTTATCTGATCTCTGCTTCCTGATCAAACTTAGTGGGGTCTCATGTAACCCTCTCTCTCAAGATCTATCAGCGGGATCTGGCGTGGGCCTTTGGGTGTCCCTTACCTTCTGTCACATGAAGGTCTCAGTCACATCTGCTCCAAATTGACCTGCTGCTGACCACGGCCTGATCAATTGACGGGGTCCCCAATGTCTCCATGTCTGAAGGAACATTTTTTCTCCGGTGTCCCCGCCTGCTCTTTACTTCTGAAGACCAGAACCTGCAAAGGTCTTGTGAAAGCAAGGCTTTTAAAATGAAACTTTTTCTTTTCAAAATATAATTAGAGCATAATTATGTCAATTTTTATCAGTGAAGTATAAGATAGTCTTATTACCCAGTCTATTTTTTTTTTTTTTTTTGACTAACTAGCACCTCTGTCATCTATCTTGACTAAAACATTTAGTTCTGAACCTGGCTTTAGGATGAATGTCAGCTGCCGACCATCTATTTAAATCTTTTTTCTTTTTTTCTCAAGGTAAATAGCTATAAGTTTCCAATCCCGTCAGAAATCCAGAATGACTGAGTTAACTATAATTGTGGGAAGCACAAAGGATAGCTTTTAAAACTTAGTCAATTTATAGAGACCTCTGAACACCTGGAAGAGAGGCTTTTATCTTATTTATTGTTTTTGATCACCTGTAAAGCAGTAAATAGTCTCTTAGAACTCTGTACAGACTAGTGTATCTGTGAGGCTGCATGACTGTTGTTTATATCACACTAGAGACCATAACCTAATTCATTTTGTAAACAGTACCTTGTCCACAAGTGTAATGTGAGCTCACCTCTGAAGCTCTAAGAAAGAAACCAAATCAGAATGAATAGCCTTATCTGTAGCATTTCACAGCAAGGATTATTAAGGTGTTGAAGGTTCACACAGTTATTAACAATTTTTAAAAGGCAACTTGAGTTACATTTGACACTTATTTGAATTTAACTTTTAACAAAATAGAAACTTTGGTAGAAGTGATATACAACAAGAACAACAAAGTAAACATTTTATATCTAACATAAGAGCACAAGTCCTCACCACTTCTTCTTGTCTGAATTTTCACCTTTGAACCAAATCTTAATGGAAGTCTCATATAAATAATGAAATTATCTCAGACAGCAATGGCTAGAAAGTCTATCAAAATAGAATAGAAGCTTATATATATATATATATATATATATATATATATATATATATATATATATATATATATATTCTGACTCAGGACAGCCTGTAACTTTTTAGCTGTAACTAAAGGAAAAAAGTGCTCTTTTATTTATTAAACTAGGAAAACTCACTATCAACTCTCTTATTATAGAAGCTAAAACAACTGTTGGCCCCCTTCTAAGAGCCGCTTATGAAAACAGTCTGTTCTCTTCAAGGTTCTTTCTGTTGGTGTCTTTCTCCTGGCCACAGAGCAGGGCGAATTATCAGTTTTTCTTGTGCAAATTGAGACTGTCTCACAAGTAAGTTTTAAACTAAATTAAGTAAGCAGTTTTAGTAGTTCATCACATCAAATCAGGCACCTGACACACTCTGTCTCTTTCTCCAGAGGAACAGAGCTTTCTCTTGGCCACAAGCTATGGAACAGGACTTGCCTGTCTCATTGTTTCTGCTTTTAAAACTCAGGATGTTAACACAGTATCAGTCCAGAAGAAAGAAAAGGAACGTCAATTGTCAGTCAGAGTCCAAGAACATGTGAAACAAATAACACAGAACGAAGTTTATCAAGAAAAGACAAGGAAAGACAACACAATAGACTGCCCCTATCACTATATCAGAGGCACAGAATTGTCAACAATCGCAGCGGTGTCTGGAAACCGCATGGCCTGTTGGGAAACGTAGTTCTCAGGCCGGCTGCCATCTTGGATATAATTGTCAAAGTTGCAAGGCCTGTTGGGAAACGTAGTTCTCAGGATGTCGCGCGCACTCACTAAAGCCCTTATCTCTCGCTAGCCGCCCGCCTGTATGTGTTCGCCACCCGCCTCTCGCTTCCCGCTCGTACTTAATTCATCACACAGGAGGCTGGAAACTCATCTCCTGCCTTTTAAACTGCGGTGGGCGGGAGACCTGCATGTACTCTGGCTTCCAGTACCAGGGCGGCTCGAGCGCTGGCGAAGAGGGGACCACCTAGGGGGCCAGGGCAGCCAGTGGTTGTGGAGCCTGGCTCAGGTACTCTGCCACACAGTAGCGGCAGGGAGGGGTTCCAGAAAGACTGTACACAAAATATAAACACACAGAACTAACACAGTCAGACACACTTGCCCGAGTTTGGTCTCATAGAACCAGCCAAACGCGACCTCTGACGGGAAGGATTCCACATCTTCCCCCTAGCAGGAGCACTCATCTCCTGTTCCAAAACAGGGTAGTCAGACCTCCCTGACTCCCTAACCCAGATGGGAAAGGATACCGCCTTTCCCCAAGGGCAGCCAGACCACTCTGACTCCCTAACCACCCGTGAAGCGTCCTTCCCGGGCTGCAGCCTGTGGGTTTCAACACGTCTGTCCATCCACAGTCATTGGGCCCTCACGGTCCACAATGACAGCTGCACTCAGTCTCCGATGGGGAAGGTTCCCCTCACCAAAGAAACCGATATCAAAACACAGAAACAAAGACAGCAGAAGAAACCAAAACAAAGAGACAAGGACAGCGGCGCCGCACTCTCACACACACCACTCACACAAACCTACCTCCAAGGGGTCGTCGTGTGTCCAGGGTGGTCGCTCGATTCCCGGTCAGGGAACCAAATGTAAGACCCCAAAAGGGGACTCTCACCCAAGTCCGGACCTGCACGAACCCAAGGACACACGAGAAACCTTCTTGATGCAACTGCAGAGGAGGTTTAATGACGAGGGCCCTCGGGCCGGAATATATCTCACGCAAGAGATAGAGATTCCGACCCTCTAGCCCCGGAAACTTGGGATATTTATGGGTAGGAGTTGGGGAGAGCGGGAAAGTTTGGCGCGGTTACATATGATTGGATATCTCAAACATCCGTTCCCAAGCCTGGTTTCCATCTAGCCCCCATCCCAATTACCCTAATTTACATCTGTATCTTGCTCCTGGGAGAATTCCTTTCAAGTGACTTCCGTTTACCCAGGTATTTTATTGCCTCTATCTTGGGTCTTTTGTGCCTTTGAAATGTTTATTTAAGCCCTTGGAATGCACCCCAGGGGCAGCTAACACTTGAGTGTAAATTGAAACTCTGAACCTAAGAAACCTATGTAAATTGAAACTCTGAACCTAAGAAACCTAATTTTGAGACCTAAAATTTCATTTTTACAATTTATTCTTTCAGTGACTCTCAACTATAAAATTATTTTCTCGTGGCTACTTCATGACCATCATTTTGCTACTGTCATGAATTATCATGTAAATATCTGGTTTCAGATGGGTCATGGCCCACAGCTGGGAATTGCTGAGCTGGGGATTCGGTGATTACATGCTGGGTTATCAGTCTTGTTGGGGCCAGCATTTTCTGACGATGCACCCATGCCTCCTTTTAGGAATAGTCATGTGTATCTGTGCCATTGTATGCTGAAATTAATTCACTATTCAAACTCACAGGGTTTATTGAGACTGTGGAAGACTATGGGGGCTTCTGAAGTAGGATGAAATATACTTTGCGTTATCACAATAGCCTCTGAGCCTTTAGGGCCTAGGAGTGGAATGTAGTGGTTTGAATGAGAATGTCTACCATAGGATCAAATATCTGAACACTGGTGGTGACTTAACAGGCTACACTTCACTAGAGGCAGGCTCTGAGGATAGTATGTAGACTAGCCTCAGTTCCAGTTCACTCTCTCTGTTCATGTTTTGGGGTTTAACATGTGATCTCTCAGCTCCCTGCCATGATGGTCTCATCCTTCTAGAAGCACAAGCCAAAATAATCTCTTCCATAAATTACCTTGGTCATAGTATTTTTTACAGCAACAGAAAAGTAAATAATACAGATTATAAATAATTGAGGATTAAAACATTTTTTTTTTCTTAATCCTAAAAAGTTCACAATAAAATTGGGCACCAAAAAAGTAAAATGTACTCAACCTCTGTGTTCCACTAAATATTTCAGACAGTGTCCCATCCTCCTGTGTAGCAGATCTGCTCCTCCAGCATCTGGATCTTGGCAGCCATGTACTGATCCTACAACCAAGAAAAGGCAAGACAATAAACAACAGTTACAGCTCCCTGCTGTAATAGTCAGTCTAGCAGCCTGCCCAGCAGAGTCAATAGCTCTGGAAATGAAGTAGTGGAGGCAGTGGTCCTTTCTAGAACACAAAAGTGCATGTGGCTGGATAGAATATGCAGGCAACTCTGGAGGATGAGACGCAAAGAGAATGTCTGAGAGGATCCTGTTGGCTAAAGGGTTATGCCAGTTTGAGGCCAGAGGTGACCTTCCCCCAGAAGGAATCTCTCCTCCAATGACTCCAAATGGCTACTTAAAGGGTGTGACTCATAGCAGACCATGTCCCGTGCCTACCACTACTGTGTAGCCCACTGTCCAGCTATGAACCAACACGCAACACTGAAATGCTATGAGCGAGAAAAATAAAGCTGTAAGACAAACCTAAGCTCTTGAAAAGGCAAGTAGGTAAATGTTAGCAGTGGGGGCAGGGGTCATAAGCAAAAACACAAAAGCAAAAACTGAACAGCTCTGATAGTAAATCCTGCTGTCCTGAGGTAACTGACATGCAGTTGTGCCGTGGGGAGATAGGAAAGCAGTACTTTTTTTGCAAATCTTTATACCAAGAATGTTCTCAGAATGTAGACATAGTCATTTTCATATTTATATTTTATTTTATATTTTACATTTTGTATCTTATATTTTATTTTATCATATTTTTATTTCTTTTATTTTAATTTTATTTTACATTCTATATTTCATTTTATATTTACATTTTATTTTATATTTTATATTTTATATTTTATACTGCATACAACTGACAACTACAAAAGTCCCTAAAGACCACATGTGGCAATTTTTTATCCCACTTTCTGGAAATGGGGTTGGGAGAAGGAGAGAACAAGCTGTCAACTGAATCATACCACATGTGTACAAACTGCCCCTGTCACTACAGGACCACCCATTGTCCAGCACAGACCCAAGATAAGCACAACTAGAAGCTGATTGGGGAGGAGAGTTACATCAGGATGAGCCTCCAGACAAAGTCAAAGAAAGAATGTGGGCTTTTGTGGTTCAACAGACTGAGTTCATATCTCAGCTCCACCACTGCAAACTTAGTGACCCAAGGAAAAATCCCTCCTCCTCAGGCCCTTATCTCCTCAGGGGCTAAATGAGATAGCCCTGGATATTCCCATTAGGTACTGGAGCAGGTAAGTCGACCAGGCAGCAACCCACATGAAACCCAATCAAGTGGCATGGTAATGCCCTCCATCACCATAACATGCTAAGGGATAGCTATAGGTTCTTCTGACTTCCATATGTACTCAGTACAGGTAGAGTAGGCAAGCCCTGGGGATTAGGCAAAGTGGAGAAAAGTTCAGAAGTCTTTGCTTAACAAATGGTGGGTAAGACCTTCAAATATCACAAAACAATCCCTGACATTAAAGATGATTTAGTATGTAAAGGAATATGAACTATTAATGGATTGAAAGACTTGAATACAATTTACAAAATTCACATTCACAAATATATACAGAGATGAAATCCTCCGGAGTTGATAAACACACTCAGTTAAAGAACAGCTAATTAAAATGCCAAGGAAAGGGTACTGACTGATTTCAGGTAAGAACTATTTAAACTGACTCCAGCATTTATGCAGAAGAACAAGGGGCCAAGAAGGACCAAACTCTCTTGAAAAACTAGAGACTTGCCTTGCCATGGAGACTTAGAAAGTTATAGTAACACACACACACACAAAAAAGTTATAGTAACCCAGGCACATATGAAAACCTAGGTAGTATCATGTATCTGTAGAAGGAAGATATCTAATCAATGAATCTAGAACACACAGGATGTAAAAATCAGAGTTCTGTCCTGTGTCAAACATGAATAATAATCCACATGTATTCAGGTCTTAAATACATGAATAAAAACTTTGAGAAACATAAAAGCTCCTCCTCACTTAGGTCAGAAGTTCCTGAGTGCCCATGTGATAGCAGACAGCGTAGAATTATTAGAATGTGAGGGCACCATGAAATAACAGAGAAAGTCCAATTTAACAAAAAAAAAAAACCAAAAAAACAAAAAAAACAAAAAACCAGCAATTTTGTTTTTCTGTGTATCTAAAGATTCAACAAACAAACAAGAATTAAAACTGGAAGCTATAAACAGTGTTGGTGGTGCATTTAACTGCTGACAAATTTAGTACCCAAACATAAAGCTAAAAAGTAATGAACCCCCCCCCCAAACAAAAACGAAAAAAACCCAAATCAATAGAAAAGTAGACCTGATTCAAAACAGGGAAAGAATGGGTAGTTAACATGTAAAAAGATGTGTGTGTCCTGGTACCTGGTACCAGCATCTCACACCTGCTGGTTGTTGCTGAGTAGAGACCAGATGCAGAGATACCAAAGCTAAGCAAGTTGCCCTTGAATTTTGATAGGAGCTAGGTGAGCAGGTTAGACTAGGATCGAGGCAAGGGGAAGATGGTGATAAAGTCTTCAGTGTGTCTCTTGTGTGTGTGAGTGTGTGATGGAGGCCACCACGACAGGTCTTGCTGTGTAACTTGGCTGCAAGCTGTTGTGGTGAGTAATCTGGCTTTAGAGGCCTGCTCCCTTCCCCTCCCCCCCTGCTGGTCCTCCCTTCCCCCACTGACATGTGCCTGCTCCTTTGTTTCCAGTGAGGAAGCTTTGAATCTGGGCTAAGCCCTTCCTACCATGCTGTCTCCACTCCTTCAGCACTTTTACCTGCTCCACCCTCCATCAAGCTGAGGGACACCTGCCTAGAGGAGGTGCTCACCTGAGTACAGCATGAGGACCCACCCACCATCCCCTCATTTGTCCAATTCTTAGAAAGCACTGGCAAGTACACAGGGAACCATCCCCTTCTGCTAGAATCCCCATTCTTCCTAAGATCCACACCCGCCTTCAGCACATCATGTGGTACTGACATTTAAGAAATGTGTCTTTAAAACTTGATTTGCTCTAGTTTGTGGTTTGTCATAGGAATTCTGAAAATACTAAGTAATTAGAACAGGTAGTGGGGTAGTAAAATTCTCTTCTCTTCCAGGGAAGAGTTCTAATTAGGAGCAGGTGGTAAGATCTCTAACTTCTAACCTCACACTAGAAAGGGCGGGTGCACCAACAAACTGCTGCCATGTTTGTAGAAAAGATAAACGTATTTGGTTTATTGTAAACATATTCCAGATCCATGCTGTGTGCATGACACAGACCATGGCCTACAGAGTCCCCCCTGCCCCAAACCAAGCTAGAATCATTTTGAAGGCATCACAGGCCGTTATACCACATATGGCCAGCAGGTGGGGACATGAGACTGGCCAGGAGCCCAGGCTGCTGAGTGACAGTCACTGGTCAGAAGGCACTAAACATCTATGCCCACAGAGTCTTTATATAATTAATATGTGTGCAGTGGGCAAACCAAAACGGTAGGATGAAACTCTGAAACAGGAAAGAGAAGGTTGGAGGAAACAACAAACATGACAGCACTCATGTAGACCGAGACACCAGGGAAACACAGAAGCACTTGGTGGACACAGATCCTGGCAAAGGAATGGAAAGAGCATAAGGCCTTGTCCCACAACACAGTGACAGAGTAATTCTTAACATCCCAATGGTTCTAGTCACCAGACAGTGAATCAGAATACCTGACCCAACTTTCCTAAAACACCAACCATGTGACCAGTAACACTAATCATTACAGTGCCCCTCTCCCTGGCCCCCTTAACTATTCCACTCCCAACTATGGAAATATCCACCTCATCTCAGACCAGTCTCACAGAAAAAAAAATGCACTCAGGTGTCTCCTTGACCCCCAGGGTATCACAGAGCTAAGACAGTAAGGACCATAAAGAAGACCATCCATCCTAACAGCCTGGACTGGAGAAGAAGCCCCATTCTTAAGGGGCATGAGTCACCCAAGGTCACACAAGACTCTAGCAAAGAACAGAAGGCAGATGAGACTCACACTTCTTCCTTCGAAGCCTAGAGTTTCCTTTTCCTCTACACACACGCACAAACACACACACACACACACACACACACACACACACACACACGTTTCTCTTAAAATCCTGATCACTCCACAGGAGATGCATACAACTGCCATGCAGGCTCCCTGAGGCCATCTTTCTCCTGTCCCCATGCTTCTTCTGGACCAGGCTTGGCAGGTGACAGCCTCAAGACAGTGGCAGGATGGAGCCTGGGGATGAGCTAAACATCTGTGCTGAGTAGTCTGAGGTGTGGTGAAGAGAGACAGGGGGAGGCAGCAGTGAGGACGAAAGAAGCAGATATGAATTACGTTTTCATCCAGTTTGTGTAACGAGGAAGTACTTGTGTATTCAGTCACCAGTATCACACATAAAACAGGGTATTTCCAAGCCAGCCCATCCATTGATACTTTCTCTAGAAAAATTCATCTCCCTTTGTCTTTTTCTCATCCTGGAGCCTCCTGGAGCCTGGAAAAGTGTTGCCAGACCTGTTGGCTGCCCAGTCCACAGCAATCCCTCAAAAGCAGCAGCCTGCCCACCCCCATCCTGTATCCTTGCTTCCTCCTCTTCCTGGGAGCCACCTAAGTGAGCAGGAGACTGTGACCTCCACACCCCTTTCCCATGCCCACCATGCTACAGACTGTGCCTGCTTTCAGAAGCAATAGAAGAAACTCAGAATCCATCCTCACTGTCCTGGACCAACACAGGGGCACAGCTGCTCAGTCTGACTCGCACCCATGGATGCAGGTTTCCTGGTGCAGGAACTTCAGTGTACCTTTCTTTAGGAGAAGGAGGCAGTGGCAAACATTGCCATCTTTCTAGGAGAGCGTGTCTCTCCAGGAAGACTGACAAGTTGAAGCCTCCATTCAGCCATAAACAAGAGGGAAAGGGGAACAGAAAGCTGCAGGGATTGGGAGGGTGCTGCAATTTTTAAAAGCACTTACCTTTGGTTAGAGAAGTGTAAGATAGTGCAAGGCAGAAGTAGAGGACATTCATAGTGTGTAAAGCAAGGAGGAGCAACAGAAGACTCAATGGTAAGGACTCACCCAGAATATCACATTGAATAGGAACATCGTGTGCTTCAAGCAGCTGAGATAGCCCCTGGCCAGGCCGCACTTGGTAAATTTTAGGAGGAACACAAAAGACAGGTCCAGGTAAAACCCACGTACTTGCTGCCTTTGGGTACATTGTACTTCTCAGTCTTTTCGTTTTGTTTTGTTTTTAGTTTTTCAAGCCAGGGTTTCTCTGTGTAGCCCTTGGCTGTCCTGGAACTCACTAGGTAGACCAGGCTGGCCCCAGCTCAGAAATCAACTGCCTCTGCCTCCCAAGTGCTAGGATTAAAGGCCTGTGCAACTACTGCCCTGAGTACTTGTCATTCTTAATGCCGGCCTCCGTGCGGTTCTGATCAGCGAACCAGCAGTGCCTTAGAAGGTGCCAGCAATGAAGCCCCGGCCAACAGATGGCCAGAGGTGGACGACTTGGCAAAGTCCGAACCCTTGCTGTCCAAAGATGGACTCCAGTAGATCAAAGAATCCTCTACTCAACCTCTCTATGCTCGCCTCAATCCCTGGGGGCACGAGGGGTACATTGCTCCAAGAGTGGAACGGAGGGGGCACCCCGAACGGGAACGGGTTCTGAGCGAGCGGGCTTTGGAGCTTCACACGCCCTCTCTCTGCACCCCAGAGCACTAGCGGAGCAACCAACTCTGGGGGTTCACTCCCTCTGGGACAATGCCCACTCCCAGACTTAGCCCGCTGGCCCTGGAGGGTTCTGCTGCACCACTATAAACACTCGTGGGGAGCGGGCTCGCCTGCATAACTAGGCTTCTTTGGAGAGACTGCATTTTGACTGCTCTTTCTCGGGTGGCTGCACCACTGGCCAGACGCAGCACTGGATGCGAAAGGGCACCGGGATTCTGGCTCCGCAGCCACGCCTCTTCCAGCCCAGGCCCCACCACCTTGTGGGCACAAGGCTCCCTTGCTCTGCGACTTTGAGGAGCCTCTGCGGGCTCTGGGCTGCCTGGGTGGGCCACGGGCAAAAAGCTGCAGCTGCAACCGCTGGGCTCGCCCTGCTAAATCCTAGCCCTGACTCTTAACAGTCTCTGGGCCCCACCCCCTGCTTTGCATCTGACTAATGGGGTCAAGGTTTGTCTGGTTCCAGTAGGGGAGCTACTCCCTTCCCCAATGACACAATATCTTTACTAGCATTTGCGGTCTGCTTGTGGGCCTAAAGTAGCATGCCAGACCCTGCTAAATGTCGCAGGCTCAGTGGCTGGGAATGAACTAATACCTCAATGGAAAAGCACTGGTCTCTTGCCCCAGCAAGGGCAGCGAGCAGATGAAGAGAACTGGAGACACCAAGAACCCAAGAAAACCAGAAGATAGGGCTAGGGGAAAAGGCTGGAAGAAAAGGAAACAGCAGCCACTACCAGGCTGGCCTCCGCCCCCCTATGAATATCAGGCCTGGCTAGCCTGGGGCACATGGTCTTAAGAGGTACCTTTACACACACACACACACACACACACACCCCACGCTTTTGCACATGCGCGGCTCCAAGAGACTCCTGCATCTGTGCAAACCCTGCCTCCGCGTTCCTGAGTGGGACGGTGGGCTTCAAGGGGCAGGCAGCTCAAGTGGGGTACTGCTTTTGCCAGCAGTAGAGCAAGGTAGCAATGCTTTTGGTAACACGCCGGTCCTCTCAGAGCCAAGGTCAGAGAAAAGACTGGGGAAAAGCCTGCCAGGGTAACATCTAAAACAGCCTTTGATCCTCTTGTAAAACACTGCAATGAAGACAGCCTCCCCTGAGCTTATGCAGGAGTCTGCATTGCTGACATGGGGCCACCAGGTCATGGCAAATGATAAAAACTAAAAGACTGTGGGGGACGGGGGAGCAGAGACCAAATCTCTCCTTTGTGCAATTAATCAGTGTGGGAGCTAACTTTTACCAGGCTCCCAGCATCCAACAAGGAGCTCAGGCTCTGGAAGGCACTCCATAGGGACAGCTAGATGGATGACGCCCTTCCTAGGAGTAGAGATGTGGACCCTGGAACCCTCAACCTGGGCTCCAAAGGGGAGGGAGCCCTTGAGGAAGCACAGGAGTGCTACTGCTTCCCTCTGGGCAGCAGAAAATCTACTTAGGGGAAGAAGTTACTGGAGGCACTGACAGACTCAGATGGCTGTGGCTGTGCAGAGAGGGGGACAGTGACTCTAACTAGGGAGACTTCACCTTCACTTGCCCCACCCCACCCTAGAGGTGATAACTGTAAGATCTGTTTTGACTCTTCTGGGTCGCTTTTGAAGAAGAGAGGCCAGCAGCAGCAAAGCTCTGTATGAACAACCACCACTAACATCTCTCCTTTCGGGACCAATGGTCCTGGGATATTGTCTGCAGAAGAAAAAACAAACAAACAAAAAACAAAAGAACAACAACAACAACAAAACAGCTGGGTCCTGTGAGAATACCAAGCAGTCTTACCAGGAAAGCTAATACTCCCTGTCCTCTTCAGCCTCACCTCCAGGATTCAGGGTTACAAGTTCTTTCTTAGAGCATTACTTCTGGTGAGGGCACCCACCAGCTGGACTAGAGTCAGGAGAGCTGCTCTCCCCTGGCAGCTCTGGCAGCTCGTGCCTGGCTGGCCACCATTCCTCCTGTCATTGTGGAGGCCAGGATACCCAGGTTTGTTATGTGTGAAGTGAACCAATAGGGGTGAGACCAGTCAGAGCAGACAGGGTCTGAACACAACATGGTACATTATATCTCAGGTGGAATGAGGTGTCCCCAAGGGTCCCCATGCTAGCCCCTACCTTGTTAATGTTTTCCCATGTCTTCTCCCTAGCTCACACCTGCACTGGTCACACCAGTCTCCCGTGGCCCCTGGACTGCTCCATCATTGGGGCTGATTAGAAATGAATATACACTTCATACTTTATGCTAATCTGTGAATAAAGTTTATAACTTATGCTAATAGGCTGGTTCCTCTACAGATGTGCTCCTTAAATATGCTAATTTATGCAAAAAAAATTGCTAACTTATGCAGAACCACCAGTGGCCCTGACTCTGCAGAGATCAGTTGCATAAATCTGCATCCCCCTTGCACCCTGGCTGTGATCTATGCTGATTTCTGCTGATTTCTGCGAAGGCGACTTCTTATATACACCTCCAGGGCTTGGGACCAGACAGCCAGATGCTAATGGGCAGGTAAGAGAAAAAGGCTGTCCAGTGTCATGGCCCTGCTCCCCCTGGTCAGGCTTGTCAATGCTACAGTGAAGTCTTGTTGTGACACCTGGGCTGAGCCACTATCAGACTAATAAGGGAAAATGCAATTCATCAACCCTTACATTCACCAGGCTGACCCTCCCATATAGGTGTGGTGACCACTCTGTTTTATGGAAAAGGAAATGGTAGGTTTGGGTAGCTTTCCAAGCCCAGTGTCCTCCTCTCTTGGATTTTAAACACTTGCTGCCCTTGGCAGTCTAACAGAAAAGGCACAAGATGGAGCCTGAGGTATCATGTCCCAATTTGGGGTTAGGGCTGGGGTCATAAGGTAAAAGGACGCTGAATTAGGACAACAGGGAGGAAGATGGCTGGGGTGGTACTCTGGACAGGACCGGTCATCAGCAAAGGGTGGTAATAAAGGATGGAGAGAGGGAAGTGCAGAAGAATGCAGTGAGGTACAGAGGAATTTGCCGGGCAGTGGTGGTACATGCCTTTAATCACAGCACTTGGCAGAGGCAGAGGCAGGGGGATGACGGTGATGGAATAACTATCAATAATCAATGCCAATCAATAATCAATAAATATTAATCAATAATTATCAACAGTAATTGATAACCAGCAATAATCAATAATTGATGGCACATGCCTTTTATCCCAGCACTTGGAAGGCAGAGGCAGGGGGATGACAGTGACGGAATAATGATCAATAATCAATGCTGATCAATAATCTATAATCAATAAATGGTAACTAATACCAATTGATAACCAATAATGATCAATAATTGATGGCACACGCCTTTAATCCCAGCACTTGGAGGCAGAGGCAGGTGGATTTCTGAGTTCAAGGCCAGCCTGGTCTAAAGAGTGAGTTCCAGGACAGCCAGGGCTACACAGAGAAACCCTGTCTCGAAAAAACAAAAAAAAACAAAACAAAACAAAAAAAAAAAAAAAAAAAAAAAAAACAAAAAAAAAAAAAAAAAAACAAAAAAAAAAAGAAAGAAAGAAAAAAAAAATCTGCTGTGTGTGTTCCTAAAACTAATAAGGAAAACAAATAAGGTTTGCCTCAGTGGGAGGGCTCATAGTTCTTAGAAGGGATGAATTAATCGTTTAGTTCACATTAAAAATCAGGGTAGGCTGCATCTTCTACAGAGCGGCTCTCTCCCTCGAAGTTCTATGTTATACACACCATCATGACTCACTTGCAGCTGGAACCTTCTGCTGACTTCAGGGTCTCCTGTCTCCTGTCCCTTGTCCCTGGTTCCCTCTACTGTGCCTGGAGGCTATAGGGATGGTGCTGGAGTCTCCCGGAAGAGACAGAACAGAAGAAGCACTTAGCAGTGCTCTATAGTTCAGAAGATGGAAATGTACCCAGATGTCTGCCCTGCTCAGAAACCATCAAAGGGAGCCATGTGTGTTTCTTTCTCTTCTGTTTTGTTTTTTGTTGTTGTTGTTGTTTTATTTGTTTGATTTTTGTTGTTGTTTTTCAAGACAGGGTTTCTCTGTGTAGCCCTGGCTGTCCTGGAACTCACTCTGTAGACCAGGCTGCCCTGGAACTCAGAAATCCGCCTGCCTCTGCCTCCCGAGTGCTGGGATTAAAGGCGTGTGCCATCAATCATTGATCATTATTGGTTATCAATTAGTATTGATTACCATTTTTGATTATTGATCAGCATTGATTATTGATCGTTATTCCGTCACTGTCATCCCCCTGCCTCTGCCTTCCAAGTGCTGGGTAAAAGGCGTGTGCCATCAGTTATTGATAATTGCTGATTATCAATTAGTATTGATAATTATTAATATTTATTGATTATTGATTGGCATTGATTATTGATAGTTATTCCATCATCGTCATCCCCCTGCCTCGGCCGCCCAAAACATCAGGGTTTTGTTTGTTTGTTTTTGGGTTTTTTTGTTTTTGGGTGTTTTTTTTAGTTTTCCAAGACAGGGTTTCTCTGTGTAGCCCTGGCTGTCCTGGAACTCACGCTGTAGTCCAGGCTGGCCTCGAGCCATGTGTGTTTCATCTCCACTGGAGGGCTAACAGTGCCCATCAGCATGGGCCTCCCTGTTGCATGTCTGAGAACTGGTTCTCTCTCTCCTCCCTCTTCAGGCTGGCTCAAGTCAGTGAAGGTGCCTCCAGCTGGAAGTTCATCCTGAAAGCACTCAGTCCTCCCAAGACCTCCAAAGAGTTTTCCTCAGGTCAAGCAGTGCCTGAAACCTCCAGCCGTTCTAGAAAATCTTTCCAAAGTTTTAGATTGAGTCAACAGAAATTTATCCCAGTTGTGGCCCAATCAAATTGGACATCTGCCCAACCATGACCCAGTAGGCTACACCTCCTCTGCACGTGCCCAGAATGCATGTTCTGTATGCACACGCCACTCTGAAGGCACAGGCACACACTCACTCTCTGCCTCCAGCTCCCTCCCTGTTACTGCCTCTGCCCGAGTTCTCCTCACCCTGTCATGTGCTGAGCATCATTGCCCCACAGCAGAGTCATCATCCATGTCTGTGACACCCACAGTACTGTCCCCTGCCTGCCTGGTGTGCCTTTACCTCAATGGATGCCTCCCTACCATCTTGGCCTCCTCTGCAGCCCATGCATCTACAGCCACCTCCAGATTCAGCCATCTCCAGAAACTATAATAAAGCTCAAATGTCCATCCTGGACTCTGTGAGCCTCCGCATGGAGCCGTACTTCACACACATCCTGCACACACAGAGATGAACAAAGGAAAGGAGAGAAGCTGGGGTGAGAGGAAGCAATCCTCCTCCATCAGAATTACCAAGCTAGGACAATCATGGAATTTCCACATCCACTGCAACCTCAGGGGACATACTCGGCTCATCTATCCTGGGAAACATAACAGACACTGCTTGCCCCGAATACCACCTTCATCACCTCTGTCCAGATCTCCCTTTTTCTTGCACACTTCACAAACTATGAGCACAGACACTTTGCCAAAGGAAAGCAAAGATGGGCCCTGTCTTCCAAAACCATGGCCCAGCAAAGTAGAAATAATAAAACTGGCCGGGCAGTGGTGGCCCACGCCTTTAATCCCAGCACTTGGGAGGCAGAGGCAGGTGGATGACAGTGATGGAATAATGATCAATAATCAATGCTGATCAATAATCAATAAATGGTAATCAATACTAATTGATAACCAATAATGATCAATAATTGATGGCACCCACCTTTAATCCCAGCACTCGGGAGGCAGAGGCAGGCAGATTTCTGAGTTTGAGGCCAGCCTGGTCTACAGAGCAATAGATACTAAGTGCTTCCCAACCAGCCCATGGGGAAAGCCCTGACCCACAATGCTTGGCCACCATGGCCAATTGCAAACAACCCATTAACACCAGCTGGCAAATTCCCTGATTACTTACTCCTATGAAGCTCTCAATTGGCCATCTAAGCAGACTTCAGGAAAACACTGTAACAAACCCAGCCCCATCCAGAGCCCTCCACCCCCACACCACCCCCAGTAAAAGTCTCAGTGGTTAGAATTTGTGGCTTAGTGATGGATGGAGGCTGAACAAGGCACAGGGAAAACAGGGCAGGGAGCTTTCTCAGTCTGCTGGGGCATCCTCAGAGAGACCATGAACCCCAGAAAGACAACTGCAGTCATCCTGTCCCATGAGGCAGACCAAGTCCATGCTCTGGGCAAAACCCTACAGATTGCCGGGCAGTGGTGGCACATGCCTTTAATCCCAGCACTTGGGAGGCAGACACAGCTGGGATTACGGTGATGGAATAACGATCAATAATCAATGCCGATCTATAATGAATATACCGTAATCAATTATTATCAATACTGATTGATAAACAATAATGATCAATAATTGATGGCACACGCCTTTTATCCCAGCACTTGGGAGGCAGAGGCAGGTGGATTTCTGAGTTCGAGGCCAGCCTGGTCTACAGAGTGAGTTCCAGGACAGCCAGGGCTACACAAAGAAACCCTGTCTCGAAAAACCAAAAAAAAAAAAAAAAAAAAACCTACAGCTTCCCACGGCTCCCAGAGTAAAAGATGAAGTTCTTACAGAAATCCATCCATCTCTTCATCCCTCCCTTTCCACCCTCCTCACTCTGGCCAGAACCCATTCTGTTCTCTTACCTCAGAGCCTGAATTCAGCCTTGGTGTTCAGTCTACCTGAGTATTCTTTCCTCAGATCTCCACACCGCCAATTCGCCTGCCTCTTAACTGTCATTCAGATGTCTCCTTCTCTGGGATGTCCCCACCACACTCTCCCACCTTCTGCTTCCTCCAACCCACTTATTCCCCAAACACAAGGGAACATGTCTTTTTACTACAGAAACTGTTTATGATGTCAACCGACTAGAACCACCTTCAGAAGGGCAAAGGTGTGTCTGTCCGGTTCCCTGCCACATTTCCACATCCAAGAACAGAACTCTACATGTATGTGGGGGGGGGCAGTGGCAGGGGGTCTGCACATTTTTCTGCATCAGTGAGTGAAGGCAGGCAGGCCTGGAGGTGGTTTCCCTTAGCTACCATCTTAATTTTCTTAGAGGGGATAGCTAGGCTGAAGGTTATTCCCTGATCAGCAGAGACCCCAGATGCCCTGGCTCTTCCACTGGGATGTAGGACAGGTGTCCCTTGTCCTAACTCTGCACTTCACTTGCTTACTTCATTTAGGCTGCAATGAGGCCCTATATGGCTAACCTGGACCAGCAGAAAGTGCCAGGGAGGAGGCCAAACAGGATGCCAAGCCTGAAGGCCTCCACTGAGCTACAGTGGGAGAGCTGAAGTGAGGATTGATGTGTTCCTCAAAAGGTTCAGAGAAGACAAGCCCTCTGAACACCCTGACACCAGTTACATGCCTCCAGCCACTTTGATTCCCCATTCCCTACTCTGAACCAAGAAGAACCACCCCCCAAGTGATGTCTACTCCAGTGGTTAGGGCCAAGCAGCTGTTCCACCATGCCTCAGGTAGGCTCCCCACATGCAAGGCAGACAGCTCATACTGCTATTTTACGTTCCGCAGGCCCTCACAGTGACAGAGGAGGGTCTGTGAGCAAATTCAACATCAATTCTGAATCTTTTGTGTGCCAGGTGAGGCAGGAGCATGTTCCCTGGCAAGATGCAGTTTTTGGAAGAGTTGGCACTTCAACTAATCCCTCCAGAATGGCTCTAATCCCACCAGGATAAAGGCTTTCCAAGCTAATGGGCCATGTGACTAAAGGCACAAAGGCAGGTAATTTATAGACCCATGCAGGAAACAGAGACTTGGCTGCTACTTGGAAACATTAAGTCTACAAGGCAAAGGCAGGCCGAGGACAAATTCTGAAGAGCCTTGTGCTACACTGAGGAGCCTGAAAACAAGCAACAGGGACCCTCTGAAGGTTCCAGGGTGGCAGTATGACATGACCTGAGGGGTGCTTGGGGAAGGAGACTCCAACCACAGAAGTGGACAATGGGGTGGTCACTTCGGTGGGTCTCTTCTGAGGGAAGCATCAGACAGGGAGAGTGTTCACAGACTGCACTGAGGGAGGGCTCTGATGGGTGATAAGGATGCAGGAAACTCTGTTTCTAGGGCTGCACTCCAATTTATCTTAATTAGGTTGAACTGAGGAAAGCAAAAGGAGGGAATTCTGTGCAGGCACTGGAAAGCTGCCAACTCCAGGAGCCTGTGTTGTGATCTGGTGCTGAGAGCCCTTCATCTCTTCCATTACTTTTATTTATTTATTTATTTGTTTATTTATTTATTTATTTATTTATTGAGATAGAGGAGGGGAGTGGGGGAGATGAGAGAGACACAATAGAATGGCTCAGAGAACAAAAGCTCTGGTTCTTTTGGTGCCTCACTTTTATCAGGGCATGCAGCTCTCTCAGTACCCTATAATCACAGTGCAGGCAGGAATGCAGCCAGTGACTTACCATTCAGGCATGGACGCACTCTGGACAGCAGGTCCTTCTGCCAGTGTCTGCCAGCTCAGATCTTGTCCACAGGATAAGAAAGGAGGCCTGAGAGTGGACGGGTTTGGGCCAAGGTCTAGCTGGTCCTCTGTGATCTCAGGACATGGGACACCTACAGTTCTCAGTTGGCCCTGACAACAGCAGCTGCCACTCTGAGCCTACTATGTGTCTGAGGACCGTGCTAGTTTTTAAACTTCATAGAATGCCTGAGGAAGTATTAGTCTTGCCACTTTGCAGATGGAATAACTGGGGTTCAGAGGTTAAAGAGATCATTCAAAGACATGAAGCTAAAACTAAACTGGATCACTTTATCTTCAAAACCTAAGTCCTTAACCTATGCCACGCTGACCTGATAAGAGGAAACACACACACACCCCACCCCTGCCCACATGCCAGCTTGCCAATAGGCTTCCTGGGAGAGAAACACATCAAGGGAACCAGTCTTACAGTCCTTCTAGACTACAGGTGCTTAAGGCAAATGTGGCCCTTGGGTTGGATTGGCCAGCTCTCAGTTAAACAGGCCCTGGACCAAGCCCTTCTTCTGTCCCACTTTCTAACTCACCCACTATCACTCTACCCATGCCATCACTGGATCCCTGGACTCCAGTGACTGCTACAGGTCATGTTCAAGTCTTACCTTGATTCTGTCCCACCAAGGTGATAGAGCCAGTGGTTCCCCCTGCTGTACTTGGGTCTATCTTGGAGGGATGCTGCACTGGGCTTCACCCTGGAGATCAATACACATGCTGCAGGCTATAGCCCAGACAAAAGACCCAGAGGGCTCACAACCACAAAAGCCAAGCATCTTTGTGCAGTCAGCACCTCCCTACTCATAAAAGAATCAGAAAGAACCACCAAGTCCTAAACCAAACACCAGAGGAAAACAAAGACACCAAAAGATAAGACCAAATAATAAGAATTAAATAGTAATAACTGCAATCTTTTCCTCCTTCATTTCCTCCCATGTGAGTAAGGTGCTATAAAAAGGAGTTTCTTAACTAGTGATTTAAAAAACAGTGGTTTTGTTTTTCTTTTTAACATTCTTAGTTTCTCAGAGTATATGTGCCCAAAGTCGAAGAAATTAAATTTGCCAAGATATGTTGAAGAAAATTTTGCATATTCTAGACACTAACACTAAAAACTGTACTAGGATCCACACTAAAGTAACATTTACCAGCAAAACTTGTAATTATAAACAGTATGATCCAGCCAGGCAGTCTTTAATCCCAGCACTTGGAAGCCAGAGACAAGTAGATTTCTGAGTTCAAGTCCAGCCTGGTCTACAAAGTGAGTTTCAGGACAGCTAAGGCTATACAGAGAAACCCTATCTCAAAATAAATAAATAAATAAATAAATAAACAAACAAACAAACAAGCAAACAAACAAACAGTATGATCTGCCCTCATTAGGCAAAGCAACTATTTTGATTGATTAGTACTTAATTTTAACTTAACAAACCTGTTCTGAATGATTCAGTCATCCCAGAGACAGCAGTACAATACCACAGTAATGAAAATGTAGCTTCAGCTTTTGTCTACATAACAAGGAACTACACTAAGCACTGAAGAGTGCTAATATGCACATACATTAAGAGTCTTTGTCCCAGAGAAACAATGTAAAATTATTTAAACCAGGCAATCTAGCAGTGGTGTATGAACAGAGAACTTAAATACTAAACATGTATCAGCAAACTGTACAGGTTAAAAAAATGCAATACTGACATACATATTGTAAACAATTTGCTGTGGGGATTAACATACATAAATGTCACCATAAGAAGACTCAAAATTAAAAAAAAAATTGGGAATAATACCCACTAAACAAAGACAAGTTCTAAAATGATCAGAAAGGAAATAATCTAGATTTGGTGAATTAAAATTCAGAAAGAGGTTATTTGGAATCAAAAAACAGAAAATAAAATTAAATAAATAAATAATTTGGGAGTGGGGACAGAAACTGATGGAACAGTCTCACCGTGCAAAAGAAAGTGGGTGAGTACGTATCTTAGAGTTTTATTGCTGTGAAGAGGCACCATGACCAAGGAAACTTTTATAAGGAAAACACTTCATTGGGCTGACTTACAGTTTCAGAGTCTCAGTCCATTATCATCATGGTGGGAAGCATGGCAGCATCCAGGCAGACATGGTGCTGGAGAAGGAGGTGAGAGTTCTATATCTTGATCTGTAAGCAGCAGCAGGAGACTGTGTCCACACTGGGCACAGCTTGAACATCTATTAAAACCTCAAAGCCCACCTTCACAGTGACATACTTCCTCCAACATTGCCACACATACTCCAAAAAGGCCACATCTCGTCATAGTGCAGCTACCTATGGAACAAGCATTCAAACACATGAACCTATGGGGGCCATTCTTATTCAAACCATCACAGTAGATAAGTCTTCAGACAGAAACTGCATAGCTAAAACTATATATAACTTAAAATTTCCTGATATCTTCACCAACCCACAAGACACTCTACTCAACCACTGCAGAGATTAGACCCAGGAAGAGTAGACAGAGCTGGTAGAAGAGACAGCAAAAACAAAGGGGTAATTGGGTGATACCCTTTCCAGACTGAGAATATGGCCCTCTCCTGACTTCTTTGGCAAAACCAAATGGTTTCTGCTATGTATGTACCCTTTCTCAATAAAGAAAGAACATCAGATCCTTTCTCAGGGAAATCAAAAGCATGTACCACAAAGGACTTCAACCCTAATCCTGAGTCCCTGCATGAAGATCCTGAGAGATGAAGTGAAGCCTAGGTCACTCTACAGACTCCAAGATGTTGGAGGCGCCAAAGCTGTGAGACATCTGTCAGGAAAAGTGGCTTACACGGAGTGGAACCAGCCTGTTAGAGACATATTCTGCAGGCAGGAAAGATGGAGGGATGGAGCCATCTAAGCCCTCTGATATCAGATATTAAGCTAGAAAACTGGTTTTCAACCTTCCTAATGCTGTATCCCTTTAATACAGTTTCTTGTGTTGTAGCGACCCCAACTATAAAATTATTTTCATTGCTACTTCATGACTGTTATTTTGCTACTGTCATGAATTGTCATATAAATTACAATTTTCAGATGTTCTTCGGCAACCCCGCTATATATGGGTCAAGGCCCACAGCTGGGAATTGCTGAGCTGGGGATTCGGTGATTACATGCTGCATTTTCAGTCTTGTTGGATCCAGCATTTTCTATATGCCCCCATTCCTTCTTTTAGGAATAGTAATGTATATCTGTGCCATTGTATGCTGAAGTTAGTTCACTATTCAAACTCACAGGGTTTTATTGAGACTGTGGAAGACTATGGGGGCTTCTGACGTAGGATTAAATGTACTTTGCATTACAGCAATGGCCTCAGAGCCTTTGAGGCCTGGGAGTAGAATATAGTGGTTTGAATGAGAATGTCTACCATAGGGTCAAATATCTGAACCCTGGTGGTGACTTAACAGGCTACACCTCACTAGAGGCAGGCTCTGAGGATAGTATGTAGACTAGCCTCAATTCCAGTTCACTCTCTCTGTTCATGTTTGGGGTTTAACATGTGATCTCTCAGCTCCCTGCCATGATGGTCTCATCCCTCTGGAAGCACAAGCCAAAATAATCACTTCCATAAATTACCTTGGTCATAGTATGTTTATTTTACAGCAACAGAAAAGGAAATTATACAGACTATAAATAATTGAGGATTAAAGCAATTTTTTTCTTAATCCTAAAAAGTTCACAATAAAATTGGGCACCAAAAAAGTAAAACATACTCAACCTCTGTGTTCCACTAAATATTTCAGACAGTGTCCCATCCTCCTGCATAGCAGAAGTGCTCTTCCAGCATCTGGATCTTGGCAGCCATGTACTCATCCTACAACCAAAAAAGGCAAAACAATAAACAACAGTTACAGCTCCCTGCCACAGAATTAATTTAAAAGCCCCCTGACAGATTTACAAACACAATTTCACTTTTTTAACCCTAAAAGAATTAGGCTTCACTGAATTGATTATCATGTCTTTTTTGTTTGTTTGTTTGTTTTTTGGTTTTTGCAGACAGGGTTGCTTTGTATAGCCCAGGCTGTCCTGGAACTCACACTGTAGACCAGGCTGGCCTCGAACTCAGAAATTCACCTGCTTTTGCCTCCCAGATTATCATGTCTTTAAAGTAAAGCTGTAGGTGACAACAATGGTATGTGTTGTCCAAACTGCAAACGACTTGTTTTTACCGATTATTAAAATTTTATATGTTGCCTGTATTTTCTCAAAATAGACACATGAAAAAGAAAATGTTTTACTATATATAGATGATTAACTGACAACACTATGTATTAGATACTTATATATTTTTTCCCAATTCTCAGTATTACATGCAATGCTGAGATAAACTAAAATATATTAAATTGTTCTGTGCAAGAATATCTACTTCCTCAGGACAAAATCCTTAACAGTAAAATAATCTTTAAGGGTTAGAGTTTATAAACACTGAAAATACAGAGTTGGTGTATAAAGTCACATGTTATACCTGAAGTCATATCATAAAATAAAAATATCAAAAATTATCTAGACATGTAAATATCTTTAATCATTAAAACATACCTATTTCCCAGCCATCATTTTCTGCTTGCTTCCTGCAACACTGCCTCATGGTGGGTGGAACTTCTGTATGAGGAGAAAAAAATAAGTTAATTTTATACCATAATGTACTCTTCACTGATCTTCTATCAAGGGAAATGGGAGATTTGAAAATTTAAATGTCCGATTAACGCAAGACAAAAGATTAATGCCAAGTAAACCTTATCAAAATGAATTATTCTCAGGTTGTTTTATCTGTTCTATCTGTCCAGAGAACATCCTCCCTACAATTTAAGCCTCATATGTAAACACTTCTCAATTTTTCAACTGGGTCAGAGAGGTTGATGGAGAAAGAATCTATGCCCTCCTGAATAACAACACTTAACATTCACTTTGCATAAAACATCAATAAGTCCAACTAACAGTTACTTACTTTTACCGCCAACTAGTTAAACAATCTACTAAAATATTCCCTTTATCCTCTGACCTAAAATGTGCCTTAAACCGTGTCACACTAGCCACTCAAGAAAACACACACAGTATAACACATTACCCATACAAATGCATCCTCCAAGAAGTTCATTAGAAGAAAACATCATATGCCGGGCGGTGGTGGTGCACGCCTTTAATCCGAGCATTGGGGAGGCAGAGGCCGGGGGATCACAGTGATGGAATAATGATCAATAATCAATGCCGATCAATAATCAATAAACACTAGTCAATAATTATCAATATTAATTGATAACCAATAATGATCAATAATTTTTGGCACATGCCTTTAATCCCAGCACTTGGGAGGAAGAGGCAGGCGGATTTCTGAATTTCAGGCCAGCCTGGTCTTCAGAGTTAGTTCCAGGACAGCCAGGGCTACATAGAGAAACCCTGTCTTGAAAAACAAAACAAACAAAAAAAAATGCATCCCCCAAGAAGTACATTAAAAGAACACATCATAAGGGGCTGATTATTGTGATAACAAATTTAATACATGAGGCTGAAATATAATACAGCAAGGGAGTATTACTGCAGCCCCATGCCAAGATGTGCTCTCGAGAAATTACTATATACAAGAGGTCAGATATAAGGAGGTTTATTGGGAGAAGGGAGAGGGGTGAGGCCTGCAGACTGGGTAGAGGCAGACAGACAAGAGCAGAGCCATGAAGGCAGAGAAGGAAAGAGGGGGCAGAGGACAAAAAAACACTGGCATTTGTAAGGGAACACTTAACTGTACCATAAAACACAAGATTATTAAATGCTGGCATGTCTCAAGCTTCAGGCTTAGGAACTAACTAGTATGCCAGTTAAGTCATTGTTAGATCCAAAGAGGCACAAAGTCAAATTCTTCTAGCTACAAGTTAGGCTATCCCTGCATTATGGTTCATAAATACAATATTCACATAGATTTCTGTAATTATATGAGTATACATCAAAGATTATTATATGAAGCCTTACATACACTGTGAAATTCAAATCGGCTTTGGTAAGATTTATGAGAGTCTTTAAAACATATTTTATCAACACACATGACTCTAGTTTTTGAAATCAACTTTGATTTGGTTTCACTTTCTGATATTTGTATTAATGATATATTATATACATGAAAGATGGCTAAAGACACACAGAGGTTGTCAGCTAAGTCACTGGAGTGAGAAAGCCAATTTATATGTTTTAGGGGCATATGTAAAAGACCCTGAGAATACATTACTAATTCTGAGGATAGAAGAGTTTTGCTTTTAAACTTGCTTTAGGCATGTGCAAGGGTGTTCAGTGGTGTCCATGTTATCAAGCCCAGAATTTCCATGCTTCTCTTAAATTCTCCTTACCTAGATTATATGCCAGTCCGAAAAACTTCTTCCCTGGCCGGGCGGTGGTGGCACATGCCTTTAATCCCAGCACTTGGGAGGCAGAGGCAGGGGGATGACCGTGATGGAATAAAAAAATCAATAATCAATGCAAATCAATAGTCAGTAAATGATAATCAATAATTATCAATACTAATTGATAACCAATAATGATCAATAATTGATGGCACATGTTTTTAATGCCAGCACTCGGGAGGCAGAGGCAGGCAGATTTCTGAGTTCGAGGCCAGCCTGGTCTACAGAGTGAGTTCCAAGACAGCCAGGGCTACACAGAGAAACCCTGTCTTGAAAAAACAAAAACAAAAAATAAAAATAAAAATAAAAAATTAAAAAAAATTCATCCCTTAAGAGTCAAAGAGATTGCTATTACAAAATGACAGGTTCAAACTCTGAATCTATATACCTCCTTTTAAAAGCAAATAACTTGAGAATTCTGCTAATGTGTATGTCACAGCCATTAAATATAAATAGTGACTGAGAATGTCCCCCAGACTCAGATATTTGGACACTTGTCAGCTGGTGGTGCTGTTTGGAAGGGATTAACAGGTATGGCCTTGCTGGAGGAAGTAAGTCCCAGGAGGTGAGCTTTGAGAGGTTGAAGACTGTTTTCATATCCAGTCTGCTCCCTCTGCTTCCTGCTTTGTGGCTGAAGGTGTGAGCTCCCAACATTCTGCTCCAGCTGCCATGCCTGCTGCTTGTTGCACTGCTTCCCATCATGATGTCTATTAAACTGTAAACAAAGTTACTCTCTCATGGAAAAGGAATGGGAAGGGGGCTTCCTCAGGTTTGCAACCTACTTGTCAGAACACCAGGATTCTCTGCTTGAGAACATAAGCTTCCTCTGTCTCAGTCAGCTGAGAATGACAAAGACTCTAGGTTGCCTGGAAGCCAGCAAGCTGGAAGCAGTCTCCTCATGCCATTTCTCTACAAATAGTCAAATATATCTTCAGATTTAAAGCCAGGTAGTACACCTATAATTTCAGTGTCTGGGAGGTGGAATGAGAATCAGGAGTTCAGGGAAAGCTCAAGAGCTCAAGACCAGACTACAGGAACACAGTCTCAGTTATAAATAATATATAAATAAGAAATAAAAACATAGTAATTCACCTGGGCAGGGGTGGTACACACCTTTAATCCCAGCACTCGGAGGGAAGCAGAGGCCGGGGATCACGGTGATGGAACAGCGATCAACAATCAATGTCAATAAATAATCAGTAAATGGTAATCAATAATTATCAATACTAATTGATAACCAATAATGATCAATAATTGATGGCGCACACCTTTAATCCCAGCACTCGGGAGGCAGAGGCATGTTGATTTCTGAGTTCGAGGCCAGCCTGGTCTACACAATGAATTCCAGGACCGCCAGGGCTACACAGAGAAACCCTGTCTCAGAAAAACCAAAATAAGTAAGTAAGTAAGTAAGTAAATAAATAAATAAATAAATAAATAAATAAATAAAATAGTAATTCATTTGATAACTCATTTAAAATCACCTTATGCTCACCAGGGTTTTTACTGAGAAAAGTCAGAAAATTCTTACTGATGGTGTAGTGAGGATGGTAGACAGGTCTGACACTGAGATAGATGCTAAGACTATAGATATGGATCAGGGGTGCAGTACTTGCCTACCATTCAAGAGGCAGTGGCCTTGGTGTCAATACTGAAAAAAAAAAAAAAAAAAAAAACAAGCAAACCCCATAGAAAACTAAAACTGCGTTTTCTATACTAAATTGTCCCAAGGCAAAGACACCTCCCAAGTAGTGGAAATTAGTTATGAATAAGAGTAGAACAAAATTTACAAAGATCTGCTACTTCTCCCCAAATGGGATTCTTTCCCCTCTGAGAGTAGATAGTCTGTCAACTTCAGAGGAAGGGCTGATAAGTGGGCCATGTTTTTAACAAACACCATACTAAATTAATGAGGACTGGAGTCTAAGAATCTTCCAAATATACTGATCTCTATATTAGGTTGTTGGTATCTTAGAAATAAGAACAAACTAGAAGTAAACAAATTATGGCAAATTATATAGTGGGATTATTGCCTGGGATAGAGACATAACAGCTAGAGGATCTATATTTGCTCTTATGCTAATTAAGGCTTATTGTAAATACAAAGGTTGTGTGTGTCTTTTATCTGAGAACTAAATGGCCAAAGGCAGGGTAGAACCCCTGAGTTGAGATTAAATAATTTCTACAACATCCACATACACAACTCCTGCACACTCACATACATAAAAATAATAAATGTAATTTTTAAGATTTATTTATTATATTTGTATGAGTATACTATAGCTATTTTGAGACATACCAGATAAGGACATCAGATTCTATTACAGATGGTTGTGACCCACCATGTGGTTGCTGGGAATTGAACTCAGGACCTCTGGAAGAGCAGTCAGTGCTCCTAACTGCTTAGCCATCTCTCCATTCCAATAAATGTAATTTTTAAAGAGGGTTAAAGCACTTGTCATTAAGCATGAGGACCCAAGTTCGATCACCAGAACCCCTGTGGTCTGACAACCTCCCTACTCATTGTCCTCTGACCTCCATATATGCACACGAACACATATAGACATACATACACAGAATAAAAATAAGGTCATTATAAAGTACTTACTTTATGTATTTATTAAAGGTTTTTCCCATCATCTCTTCTTGACCCAGACTCACTTCTGTCTTTGGTTGATGTAGCAGCCTGCGGCCACAAATAAACTGGGTTTGTAGAGTGAAAAATTATAAAGGCCATCTTATGAAATATGTTGTAAATTTTTCGCCTTATGACCTTGGGCAGAAAAGCACCTGCCAGCAGGTTTGGGTCCATCTAATTAGTACAGAGGAGGGGGGAGTAGTACAGTACAAAGGGCCTGTTAAGAACATCCCAGAAACTGACTGGCCAAGGGAAGAACTACACCCTGCCCCATGGTACGGCCTACTAGTGTTCAAAAAAGGTAAAACAACCAGTCCTGTGCACCCGCGAGAAAGTTCGATTTTTCCCCTACCCCGCCCATATATAGGCGCTATGCCCCTGAGCCACGAGGTCAGTCCCTCTATCCCCTAAGTGAGATATGGGGATATGGGCTGGCCCAGAGCTCTGATTTAATAAACCACCAAATGTGCTTTACAGCAAGACGGTCTCTCTTGTGTCCTTTGGGTGCGTGCTATCCTGTGACTTAAGTGGACCCCTTTCTGGGGAGTCCCGGACCTTTCAGGTTCACCTGAAAGGGGGGGCTGGGAATAAAAGGGGACAGAGGGCGAGAAGAGACAAAGCCAAGACAAAGTTCTCTGATCAAGGCTTGAAATTTAATAATTGGCTTTCACATATAAAGGGATAGGGGAAGGCTCACCCCCCAGAGTCTCTTCTCCAGGGGCTAAGCAGGG